>NC_056744.1:933151561-933166561 GCF_019279795.1 Protopterus annectens
TTAAAAAGGTACCCTACAGTGCTGAGTAGGATCGGAGATGCTGGGTCTGAGACATAGCCTTTGTTCATTAGCTCAGGTGAGGCCCCAGACACTGCAATAGACATTTGGATGTGTATTGCAGCCATCTATGTTCAATTCCTGTCTCAAACTTCAAAAGGAGATATTGTGGGATCCTAGAGTCAGGTGACCAGATGAGATCATTCTGCAAGTCATCTTGGATATTATATTTTACAGTGAGTAATGTCAGAATAAAGATTATTCTGTTTGGGAGCCCTACTAGAAAGACTGCTCATGTATTTCATCTTGCCTTGCTCAAGTAAGTTACTATGAAACAGTAAAGTTATCTTAGATTCAGTCAGAAATACAGTGAAGCTTAGTTTAGAGATTGCTTTTCTTTTTTATATGAGGCTGTTCATCAATGTTGTTTTCAATATTTTCTGTGATTTGAACTCTGTGGTTTACTGTGAATACATATTCCGTATTTTGAAGTACTTTTATTATTTATTACTGTAGGTGGATTGGATACTCTAAATCAGCCCTAGGCATGAGTGCGTGCATGTGTGTGCCTTTTGTGAAAGGTTGGGCACCGGGCTGGCAACTTGACACTGTAAAAACTCCACTTCCAATCATGAGCGGACAGATAATCCTTTGTGGTGACCCCTAACTGGGAAAAGCCGAAAGAAGAAGAAGATTAAACTTATTTAAACTTTTCATTGGGGCTGTTCCTTTTTAGAAAGTATTAACCTTTGAGAGTACTTATATTTATTTGGTAGCACTGTGTGGACCACTCCAGAAGGCCTAGCCATCTTGGTGAACTACTACCATTTGTATTAGTATTAATATTACACAGTATAATTGGACACCCTTTGTTAAGGGCCTTACAGTAGCTGACTGTGGAGTGTCTGGTTTAAGTGAATCTACTGTATAGTCTGGGGAGAAGAGGGCATAGCTAGTAAACCTCTGCCAGACTTTCCCAGGTGTGTGTGTGGTGTGTGTGTGTGTGTGTGTGTGTGTGTGTGTGTGTGTGTGTGTGTGTGTGTGTGTGTGTGTGTGTGTGTGTGTGTGTGTGTGTGTGTGTGTGTGTGTGTGTGTGTGTGTGCGTGTGTGTGTGTGTGAAAATTGAATCTTAAAGAGTGTGTGTGTGTGTGTGTGTGTGTGTGTGTGTGTGTGTGTGTGTGTGTGTGTGTGTGTGTGTGTGTATGTGTGTGTCAGCTACTTGTGGCAGGGACATGAAGCACTGGGTTTACAGAGAGGGTGCTGGAGGACTTGGCTTGGACACTCAGCTGAGGATGTAACCCTACAGTTGTACCAATGGGAAGTCTTACTAGGGATCTGGAGGGAGACAGACAGTAGAGACAACCAGACCCTGGCCCATGTTTGTTCCCTGTGTGCTCTTAAGGGAAACTGTACTTGATGCAGACAGGTCTGCATCTGGAAATACTGAGTGCATCCATTTGTATTCCAAGACCACTTCCCTCTTCAGTGTCAGTGGTGAGGATTCAGGCTGCCTGATTACTGGCCCAGCATGGGGACAATACATATTGGTGCCCCCCATATACTGGTAGCAGTGGTGGGTGTCACATTTTTAATTGGTGGCAGTGGTGGGGCCATCACATGCTCACATATTGTTGAGCAGTGGTGTGGATATTGAATTCCTGTAGCCTGTAAGTAGTGGTCACTAAAGAAGGTGTTTGTATTCTCAAGAAGCCACAGAGTAGAGTTTCATATCACAATAGTTTTATTTATTTACTTTTTGTTAGCTTAGATAGTCAGGGAGAGCAGGCAAGAACGTCAGCAGATTTTGGCAAGCTGATGAGGAATCAGTTGGCTGAGATGTACCAAGCTAAAGGACTGGGGCATGCCAACCTGACTAAAGGGGAAATGATTTCAGCCTTAACCACAGCTGCAGCACAAACCAGCAACCAGGAGGATAACCAGTTTGGGGATGTGAATTTGCAGCCCTCAGAAACAGAGCAATTCAACTTTTCCTCAGAGTACTTAAAAATCCATCTAGAGTTAAAGAGAACTGAACTGTAGGCCAAACATTTGGAACTACAATCAGCAGGGAGACTGCAGCATTTGGAGGTTGAAGTACAATCAGCAGAGATATTGTGGCATTTGGAAGCCAAAGAAAATGAAAGGCAGAGGCAATATGAAAAGGAAATGCTGACTCTTCACAAATGTCATGGAGGTAATGGGGAAGGAAGTAACCATACCCCAGAAGCAATAAAAGGTCAGTAAACTTCTCAGTCAGTACAAAGAAGGTGATCATTTTGATAGTTTTATTCAATACTGATTGTTTAAATTATGATCAAGTTAAGCACTGTTTATTATACTATTTTAAGTTAACGCCTGAATCTTACAGAAAAATGTTTTGTGAGCATAGATGCAAGGCAGATGAAAGTGCATGCAATTATATTGCTGAACTAAGCACTTATTTTCATAGGTGGGTGAATAGGTGTCAGGCCACCACTTCTGAAAAGCTGGCAGACTTTTGGTGAGTGAACAAGCCCTTTGCACTTTGCCTGAGGACTTGAGAATCTGGAAGGCAGACAGGGAATGCAACTCTGCAGATCAGTTGGGAAAAAAAGGAGACATATACCTAGCAAGCAGGGCATCACTGCACAGGAAAGGGATGCCCAGTGCTGCACATGGATATAAGGGAACCCATGGTGGGCAGACTATACCACCCCAACAGAGTCCGCCAGTAACAGGGGAAGCCACTAGTTCAGGTACATAGCCAGGATCAAGGGTTAGATGTTTTACATGTAACCAGTGGGGTCATGTAGCATATAAATGTCCATGGAGGCAAGGTAGGGAACAAAAGATGGGGAAGCCAGCAAGTGGGAATAACAGAATGCCAGTGGTAAGTTGTCTGGAAACAACAGGGGTACTAAACTACTAGCAGAATTTATATTCGATCTTCATAGATAGAAAACAAGCCACTGTCAAGAGAAACACAGCCTCTGATTTGGCACAGCCTCTGATATAACCACTGTGAAACCTGCAGTTGTTAAACAGGAGCAGTACTTGCTTGGGCATTCCACTCCAGTCAGAGCTTTAGGAAGGATCCCATTCCAAATGCCTTTGGCCAGGGTTCACCTTGACTGGGAGAGTGGAAAAGAAAGCAAGCAAGTAGGGGTGTGTTTGAGGATATCCCTGCAGATGTCTTGATAGGGAATAATTTTGATAATGCAGTACCTTGTGTGCATGCAGTGACATGCAGTCAGGCTTGGAGACAGGCCTGTGAATTTGCTAGCCTGGGCAAGACCCAGATAGACCACACACCTGAAGGCAAGATTGGTGATGTGGTTACTTCAGGGAGGGAGCTACACTGTAGCAGTGAGACTGAAGGTAAGCCACAGCTGCTGGTGGGTACTGATGTTCCCTTGGATAGAGTGACTGCAAGGGCAGTGGTGAGTAGTAGTACCCAGGTTGACAGTGAGGCAGCTCTGTCAGAAGAGTCCAGACTTCCTGTGAAAAAGGAGCTGGGAAGGGTTACAAAGAGAGAGTTGAAACAGGCTCAGCTCTCAGACCCTACATTACAAGGCTTTAGGGAGGCACCTGATTCTCAAGGAAAAGGGGGAATCTGTATACTGGAACAAAGGGTTACTGTATAGAGAGTGGACTCCAGAGAGAGCTAGAAGGTGAGGTAATGCAGCAGTTGGTAGTGCCCAGAGCCTACCATCTGGCACTTCTAGCCATAGCCTATGAGATTCCCTTTAAAGTTCATATGGGCATAAAGCATACCAAAATACGTATTATGCAGAACTTTTATTGGCCTGGGAATGCCAGGGATGTAACAGGGTACTGCAGGCCTGTGAGCAGTGCCAAAAGTAGGCAAGGCAGGAGACAAAGTCAAAGCTCCTTTGATGCCTTTGCCTGTACTTTTTCTATCAACAAAGATGCTTTCTCTTACTTCTAGCTTTGCTTTTTCCCAGTGTGAGCTGCTTGTCTTGGCCGAACAAAAAACACTTGCACCTAGCAGCACTTTTTGGCATAGAAAACAGAGATACAGAGAATAATCATTATAATCATATTTTGATAATCTGGAAATCCTTATCAGGTTTAGATGTACACAGGGATATTGTAAGGGTCTTAGTGAGCATGTATGGTCCCCACATGGGTACTTGTGGATGTATGATGTTCCTATCTCTGAGGAAACTAAGGTATGTATAGCCCTCACTATACTTGCCCCAGGGACCTTCCCGAGATAGAGTGGGGACACAACTGAGTATTTCAATGGCTTATGCCTTGAGGATTCTTCAGCAGTTCCTGGGTGCACTTTTGACATGTGTGGATCAATACCTCTATTTCCTGGTGTCACCTCAGGACTAAGCCTGGACTATGCATGCCTTTTATGTGATGGCACATTTACATGAAGTGCTTGATGTAAAAGATTACACCTATGTTGCAGTTAGGGCCCCATGTGCTCGTGTAGGGGGCATTACAACAGCAAATAGTGCAACCAAAAGAACTTCAAACAACAAAAAAGACACAGCTGATAAAATGAAATAAACAAATTTAATGTACCAAAACAGTTAAGTGCTTTCATCTTTACACTCTCCAAAGACTTCATTAGAACTGGGGAGCATTACTATAATAGGAAGGGCTACCATTCCATCAAGTGTCAGGTAGTGTCTGATGGATTGGGGTGCATAAAAAATGTATACCCAGCATCCCGGCAATGCACATGATTCCTATATCTTGCACACTAGCTCACACCACCATCTCTTCCTGCACAGTAGGGTACCCAGTGGTTATCTTCTTGTTAAGTGGGGAAAAAATCTATTTTTTTAATTGTTTAAGTAGTTATTCATAGTAAAATAAATTGCCTAATACTAAACTACTTTTTCTTTGTTTTGTCTCTCCCCCAATTTCTTTCTTTTTTTCTTTTCTTATTTTCATTTGAAGCAGGATATTCACGGGAGCTATGGCTCATGACACCAGAGAGAAATCCAAGTGGAGCCATGGAAGATAATTTTAATACAGCCCTCTCCTGGACTTGTATTGTCATTGAGAGAGTCTTCAGTATGTTGAAAGTTGATTCAGATGCCAGGATGAGTCTGGGGGTGCCCTTCTGTATGACACTGCTAGTGCATGCTGGATGTTTACTGCATGTTGCATTTTGCACATGAATAATTTGCCAGTCTGATGGTGAAGCGAGCCATGTGTTATCTGCAACTACTAGTTCAAATCCTGCTATGATAAATAATAACGAGCAGTAGTAAGGGACCCCATGAGGCAGGCTCATGCATGGCATATGGCTGACCAGGTAAAAAATGGAGTCTATTCCATAACTATAGACCATAGCATTCAGGTTCATGTTTCCTCTGTTGTGAAAAACACAGAGTATAATTGATTCATGCAGTAATATGTGAGGAATATGTAGTGTGGTACAGGGTATACTGTCCCTGTTTATCAGACATTCCCTCTTATCATTAAATATATATATATATATATATATATATATATATATATATATATATATATATATATATATATATATCCATGAATAAAATACCCTAGGGAAGCCAAGAATAAATGGATGAGCAGGTAGGCTGCCTTAATAAAGGTACGGTGGGATGTCGGTGAAGAAGCTGGACTACCGGTAAAGCCTTGAGAAAGGCTGTGCGTACCCGAGCGCTTGTGGTTGAAGGCTGAGTAAAGCCTTTAGAAAGGCTTCGTATACAGGTCGTAGTTCTGGCTGGTCAAGTCGCCTGCTGAGAGGAACCGCTAGTGTGACAGCTAGAAATCAAAGATGAAACACACAGAAAAAACAGGCAAAACAATGTAAATGTGGCTCGGCTACGGAGCTCTGCTCGCCGTGGTGGCAAAAAAAATCAATGTAGTCGAAGTTCAGATTCTAGAAGGTCGTACTTTATTGAAGTAAAAAGTACCAGAAGTACAATCACCATCGAAGCGTAGTTCCTTAATGGAAAGAGTGATCCTGAGGATTTCCTTTTATAAGAGTACCTGGGGATGTGTCAGTGGGAGCCAATCAAGTGTGGGTGAAAAAACCTTTATTGTGATTGGGCACGCCAACTTGACATCATACCTTACAATCTGATAGGTTAGATACCCTGAGCCAGCTCATATGTGGTTAGTAGAATCACTCTAAACCTACAATAGTGAAGTTCAGCTAAAATTAGCTAAAAAAAAATGTAGTTAACTAAAAATAGTCTTGCTGGAAAAAAAATCAACCCTTGCTGGTAAAATACATTGTTAGGCTACACTTTTCGAAATCTTCGTCAGGAAGGTGGACGACCTAAAAGAGCATAATAAGTAAAGCTGAGCATACTAGAGAAATAGCAACAACATGTACGTAAAAAAACATGTATGTAAAATAAGAAACAGGCTAGAAAACCAAAAAATAAGACCAAAAAATAAGAACCAGGCTAGATATCCAAAAAATAAGATACAGAAACTAAAAAGAGAAACAAAATAGTGAAAAATTCTTAAATAATGGATATCAATAGAAACTAATGTATTAAGATATGGAACTGAATGAGGGCTATTAATTATATATATGGGTTCACTTCAAAATCCCAAAAGCTCAAAATCCTGAATCTCAAAATCCTGAAAGCTCAAAATACTGAAAACTCATAATACTGAATTTCATAATACTGAAAAACATACAGGACACCAACAGTGACTGTATTGCAACAGAAATATATACAGAAACATATTATTCATCTACAATTATAAGCAGGGGGGCACCCCCCACACCCCCTGCTACTTAAATACATTAACTCTTGAGATCGCACTTCACAGAAGAAAATGGTAAACATACCATTACATGTGTCATGACTACCTGCTGTAACCTTAGTCATGTTCCCTTTTAATGTACTATACTACAACATAACTCATCTTAGTGTAGTAAAGTGCAATCTTGGAGTTGATCTAGTTAAATAGCAGGGGGTGGGGGGGGCAGCCCCCCACATGGGGGGTGCAGGGGGGCTTGCCCTCCTGCTTATAGTTTGTTTAGACTGATATGGTTTATCTTTTCTTTGTTTCTGTATGTATTTCTGCTGCAGTACAGTCACTGTTGGTGTCCTGTGTGTTTTTCAGTATTATGAGATTCAGTATTATGAGTTTTCAGTATTTTGAGCTTCCAGGATTTTGAGCTCAGGATTTTGAGATTCAAGATTTTGAGCTTTCAGGATTTTGAAGTGAACCTATATATATATATATATATATATATATATATATATATATATATATATATATGTATATGGGTCTACTGTATAAGTTCGAAAATACACTTCTTCAAACTCACACAGTAGACCCTGGGTTACGCGAAAGTGCACTTTCACAAAACCCGTTTCAGCGAATGGGCTACTACTGACTTTAGTGCAGTAGTTACGGACCTTAGGGTTAGGGCACGGGTCATGGTAAGGGGATAGCTAGTAAGGCTCTAAGGTCTGTAACTACCTCACCACAGTGGAGGACATAGTATGTTTTCCTGCTGTCCTCCACTGTGGTGTGATCCGTTCGTTGAAGCTGAGTTCGCGAAAGTGTACTTTCGAATAAGTGCACTTTCGCATAACTGAGCAGTCTACTGCTCTTTTTCGAATACGTGGTATTCGATGAAAAGCAGTAGACCCATATATATATATATATATATATATATATATATATATATATATATATATATATTTTTTTTTTTTTTCCCCAAGACAGGTACTCATATGATTATTCATAAAAGTCATACCTGGCTGCTCACTGACACCAGTTCAGTGATGTCATAAGGTATCATATAAGGAATAATTAAGTTTTTAACTGTTTTGCACAAGATATTTTGTTTCAGGAATGTACTTAAGTATGCATGTACTAAATCTCCTGAAATGGTTGTTTCAGTATTTGTCTGCTTTGAATTTGCCAAAATATTTGTATAAATCTCTAAACGTGCATTTAACAAGAAGTTATGTACTCACCATAACGTTTGATGTATGTAGTCCATCTCGCCTCACATTCTTACCCGTGGGTTCGGAGCCGAATATCAGCTCCTACTCAGCCGATTTTACTAGCTCTAAGTCTCTCATTGGCTGGGCTAAGCGGGTATCCCATGGTGCACTGCTCCATATCCCCAGATCTAGTTTGCTGCGAAAATCATTTGTACTCCATACACACATCACATCCATATAAAGAATAAGCTAAGCAAGAGGACTCTGTAGATGACAACCTAACCTCCAAATCCTCCAGGAAGGGGGAAGGTGGAAGGGTAAGTAAGAATGTGAGGCGAGATGGACTACATACATCAAACGTTATGGTGAGTACATAACTTCTTGATGTTATGTAGTCCTATCTCGCCTACATTCTTACCCGTGGGACAGCGTCCCTAGCACCTACATCCTGGGTGGCTCATAGGAAAATACTCCTGAGAACTGTAGAGCCAAAGGAAGACCTGCCCCTGGAGACCACGTCCAATTTGTAATGAGAAATAAAAGTGTGAGGAGAAGCCCAAGTAGCTGCAGCACATATATCATCCATTGACAATCTAGCTTGATAGGCTGTGGATGCAGAAACAACCAGAGTAGAATGTGCCTTGACTGGAAATGGCAGTTTTTTACCTCCTGCTTGATAGATGAAAGAGATACAACTGGCTATACATCTAGACAGTGTGACCTTGGATACTGGAGAACCCATTTGGTTTTCCGAAAAGGAGACAAAGAGTTGGTCAGATTTCCGGATATCTTTTGTCCGGTATAGATAGAAGCATACCTGTCTATGTACATCCAATTGGTGCAATCTAAATTCTGGCTTGTTTGAAAAGTGGGGGAAGAAAAGAGGTAGCTCAATGGACTGATTCATGTTAGACACGGAAGCCACTTTAGGAAGGAACAAGGGGTTTGGTCTAAGGGAGACCCTATCTTTATGGATGATTAAATATGGGGGTTTGATGGAGAGGGCTTGAATTTCCAAAAGCCGCCTCGCTGAAGTGACTGCTGTTAAGAATGCTGTTTTCCATGTCAAGAATTTCAATTTGCAGGTAGCTGCAGGCTCAAATGGTGGTAAAGTAAGGGCTTGTAGGACAAAATTGAGATCCCAGGGCATGACAGGTTCAGACACCGGGGGACGAAGCAACAGATTACCTTTGAGGAATGCTTTGCATATTCTATGTGCCATGAGACTAGGTTCATTTGGTACGTGGAAATAAGATATCACCGCCAGTTGAACTTTGATGGTGGCTGATGCGGACCCCTGATGGAAAAGCATAGAAAAGAACTCCAGAACTGAATCTATTGGAGCTGTGTAGGGATCAATGCCTCTAGTATGTGCCCTGATAGAGAACCTTTTCCATTTACTAGAATAAATCTTTCTAGTGGATGGTTTATGAGAGGACGATAATATATGGACCACTTCCGGTGAAAAATTATTAAGTCTGACTAACGATGGAAGTGGAGTAGCCAGGCTGTCAACCGGGGGGTCATCAAGGAGGGGTGGAACTGTCCCGACATGTGTGTCAGTAAATCTGGTTGAGGGTCCAGAATCCAAGGAGTGTCCGCAATGTATGGTTGAAGAAAGGGGAACCAGACTTGACGAGGCCAGTGTGGAGCAATCATAATCATTCTGCTTCCCAAGGATTGCGCTTTCTGAATTACCCTTGACAGCAGGGGAAATGGAGGGAAAGCATAAAACAGACCGGAGGGCCAATCGTGAGCCAGAGCGTCCCTGGGTGATTCCCCCTGTGGGGGGATCAGCATGAAGTAGTTGCTGCATTTCGCATTGAGAGGGCTGGCAAAAAGGTCGCAGCAAGGCTGACCCCATCTTCTGAAGATTCGCTCTGCAACCAGGCGATTCAGGGACCACTCGTAAGGCATCAAAATAGCTCTGCTTAGCCTGTCCGCTATCACTTTGGACTTCCCCGGAATGTGCATTGCCACCAGAAACCATTGGGAAGCTATTGCCCAATGCCACACTCGCATAACCTCTCTGCACAGAGGGTAAGGCCGGGTTCCCCCTTGCTTGTTGAGATACCACACTGCTGACATGTTGTCTGAGTGTATCGCAATCGTCCCTAGAGGAAGAACCCTCTGAAGTGCCTGCAATGCAAGAAGTACTGCTCTCATCTCCAGGACTTTTATATGCAAATGTATCTCGTGTTCTTGCCATGTGTCTTGGACTGTCCTGCCAAGATAATGCCCCCCCCCCACCCCATCTGGGAGGCATCCGTGGTCACTGTGGCAATAGGGACGGGTGGAAAGAAGGGCTTTCCCCCGTTCAAATTGTTGGTGCACAGCCACCAACAGAGGTCCTGCTTGCATCTGTCCATGAGTAAGATGGGATGAGATAGTGGGAGTCTTTGGAGAGACCACTGAACAAAGAGGAGCCATTGAAGAAGTCTCATGTGTAATCTCACTAGAGGGACCAACATGATAGTTGCTGCCATGGTCCCTAGGAGTTGGAGAACCAGTCTTGTCTTCACTTGTCTCAGGGGCATCAGCTTGTGTATCTGTTGTTGTAATACTGTAATCCTTTCTTGTGGTAAAAATGCTCACATTCAAATGGTGTCTAAATCTGTTCCTATAAAGGTGACACGCTGTGAGGGCAATAAGGCAGATTTTTTCCAATTTATTGTTATGCCCAACTGGTGACATAAATTGATGGTAGCGTCCCTGGTTTGAACTAGTTGATGCCTGGTGGGGGCGGTAAGGAGCCAGTCTTCCAGGTACGGAAACACCTGGAATCCCTGACATCTCAAGTGAGCTGTCACTGCTGCCATACATTTGGTGAATAGCCTGGGGGCTGTGGTGAGACCAAAGGGCAGGGCTCGAAACTGGAAGTGACTGGCTCCCAGCCGGAAGTGTAGGTGACTCCTGGATGCTCTGTCCATTTTCACATGGTAGTAAGCATCCTTGAGGTCGATGGAGCACATCCATACCTCCTCTCCCAACAATGGGAGAATTGATTGTAGTGTGACCATATGGAACTTGGACTTGTATACGTGATTGTTGATTTGGCTGAGATCTAGTATGGGTCTCAGGTCCCCTGTTCTTTTTGGCACCAAAAAGAATCTTGAGTAAGTCCCTAATCCGATTTGGTCTGAGGGGACACGCTGGATAGCTCCTTTTTCTAGCAGCTGCGAGACCTCTGAGGCTGCTTGATCCCTTTGACTGGGTGGTACGTCTGGGATTTTTCTGATTGGCGGGGGTACTGACGAGAATGGAATAAGGTAACCTCCGGAAATTATCCGTAATACCCATCGGTCCTGGGTAATTCTTTCCCAGGCTTCCGGATATAAGGAAATTCGACCCCCGACTGGCTCCGGATAAGTGCAGTCGGGCAAACCTTCAGGAATGAGAGTATGGAGAACCACGGAAGGAGTCACGGTCGCCCAAATTGCGGGGCCCCCCTCTGCCTCTGGGGCGACATCTCCCTGAATAACTCCCCCCTCCCCTGCCTCTGGAGGGGTGGAACTGTCCTATTTAAATAGCAGGGGGTGGGGGGGCAGCCCCCCACATGGGGGCTCCTCAGGCACCAACTCTGAGGGACCCTCAGAAATTTGGGGACCACTCGTGGGGGTATCCCTAGGCTCTGGTGCTCTGCTGTCCATGGATGGGTGGTGGACAGAAGCTCTCACCGGAGTGGTGGGGGACAGAGTGACTGACTCGCCTGATGTAGCTGATGACCTGGCCAGCGTGGTCTGCATAGCCTTGAAGGCTGGCCCCCCCACCTTGTGCGGCAGGAAAAAGTGATTTCTTGAACCCCCCCCCCCGCTGGGCCTTGGGATAAGGCCTAGAAGGAAGGGAAAAATGGACCCCTACGGCAGACAGGGTCTTTCCCTCTTGCTCGCAACTGGTGAGGGTGTCTTTCACTTTGGTCCCAAACAAGGAGGAACCATCAAAAGGGGCATCAGTGAAGGAAGACTTGAAGGCCTCTGCAAAGCGACACAGGTGCAGCCAGGCTTGCCTCCTAAGGGCGACCCCTGAGCTTGCTGCCCTACTCCCTCACTCGGCTGCATACGAAATGAGCCACATGGATGAGTTGACAATGGAGTTGAGGGTAGACACCTGGGAGTTAACCAACTGAGCCACTGCCTCAGGAACGTTACCCGCAAGAGTATCTCCTAGCTCTTTGAGGAGATCTCTTTGGAACCAACTGAAGTGAGACAAGTAATTCAGCACCTGTAATGTAAAGGTCGCTGAGGAGAGGGTACGCTTCCCGTACCGGTCCATGGTCCTAGACTCCTTGTTAGGAGGATGGACGGATGAAGAGGACTCTGCTACTTCCTTCTGGGTGGCTGCCGCCACCACCATGGCTTCTATAGGAACACCTTTAGACATAAACTCTTTGCCCTGGGGGGCGGAAAGAAACTTTTTGGGATGCCTGGGCACAGGCTCCACAGAATCAGGGTTCTCCCACACTCTTAGACAAATCAGGTCAAGGAGTTCGTTGAAGGGTGGAGACACCCAGGAGGCGGAGGGTTGAGCACCGAAAGCCTTAAGGAATACTGACTCCTCCTCGGAAGGGGCTTTGGAAGGCCAGTCACCTCTTTGTTTCAGTATCTCCAGGATATCGGAGAAGGAAACATCATCAGAAGATGACTTGGGGGACCCTCAGATTCCTCGAGGTCAGTATCAGAGGTGAGGGACTCGTCTTGGGAGTCTATGTGCTTCCTCTTGCACGTTTTCTTTCTGGGGGGGCTCCTCAGGCACCAACTCTGAGGGACCCTCAGAAATTTGGGGACCACTCGTGGGGGTATCCCTAGGCTCTGGTGCTCTGCTGTCCATGGATGGGTGGTGAACAGAAGCTCTCACCGGAGTGGTGGGGGACAGAGTGACTGACTCGCCTGATGTAGCTGACGACCTGGCCAGCGCGGTCTGCATAGCCTTGAAGGCTGGCCCCCCCGAGTCCGAGGAGTGACCAGTCTCCGAGGCTAGGACAGGAATCGGAGTTCCCCGAGCTGAGAGGGAGACTCGGAACCGAAATAAGTGACGAGATGTCTCCCTCGGGCCAGACCGCAGAGTCCCGAGTCCCGAACCCCGATGATGGAGCCGACGGGGTCGGAGCCGATGTCGGTACCGATGGAACTGAATGGGGCATCGGAACCGGCTTAGGAACATCACACAGCGTGGAACACTCCGACTCCGAAGACAGAGATGCACTCGAAGGAGGAATGACCAAAGAAGGTGTCGGGATGGGCTCTGGAGCCGACTGGGTCAGAGCCAAAAACTATTTTGCCAAAACCGGTGACTGGAGGAGCTTCTGAACCACCCTATTCACATCCACATCTGAAAGGGTCCTGGAGGATTTGGAGGACAGGGTGGAGAATGCAATCTCGTCTCCAGAGAAGTAAGTTTGATAGTAGGCGATCGGCTCCTAGGAGGTTCCAATACAATTGGAGCCAACGCCGGTTCCATAGATACCGAGCCTTCCTGCGGCCCCGAGGACAGTGGAGCCGAGGAGGTCGATGTAGTTTTAGGCATTTTCTCCGGAGGCTCCGATGAAACTGACAGAGCAGGAGATCTCTTTTTTGACTTGCCAGCTTTAGACTTGCCACTGGAAGAATCCATAGCCTCTTCAAAAGAGGGTTTCAATAGTCCCTTTAAGATTAGCTTATTCTTTCTCTCTTGGAGAACTCTAGGGCTGAACGCATGACAAAAGCTGCAGGATTCCTGCAGATGGATGGCTCCTAAGCAGTAGACACAAATGGAATGTCCATCGGTTATGGACATTTTGCACCCACATTTTGAGCACTTTTTAAATACCGAAGGTTTATGCTCCTTCGTATCCTTAGACATTTTAACTGCTGAACCCACAACACAAAAACCAAGTCAGTACAAGAACAGGTGCTCACTCTATAAAGGCTGGAATGACACTGAGGTAATCAACACCAAAGCAGCGATCAAACTGCACACAAACTAGCACAATTCAAACAATGGAACACAGGGAGAGAGTAGCCAAAAACCTCTAACTTAAACGGTTTGGTAAACACAGAAGGAAACAGAGGAGAACTAGGCCCTCTAACTGAAACGGGCCTAGCCTGGGGAACAGTAAGAGGGATACAACACAAAACTCACAACAACCAAGCCTAACACACCAGACAAAATTAGACAGCTTTAAACAATAGCTATGAAAACAGCTTTTGATTGAATCAAACGTCTCTTAAATCAAGAAAAGAAGGTACTTAGCCACAGCCAAGCAAGACCACGTCCTAGCTACACGTGCGGCAAACGAGATCTGGGGATATGGAGCAGTGCACCATGGGATACCCGCTTAGCCCAGCCAATGAGAGACTTCCAGCTAGTGAAATCGTCCGAGTCGGAGCCAATATTCGGCTCCGAATCAACGGGTAAGAATGTAGGTGAGATAGGACTACATAACATCATGAGTTCATGACTTGGACTTCACTGGAAAATATATCACATGCTATATTTTATTACACAATGTTTCTTCAGTTTTTACATATTAGAAATGAGTAACTGTTCATTCTTAAAATAGTGCTCTTCAGATTATTTAATTTTGTCAGACAGAACAAGTTCTGTCTTCTGAAATATAAATAATCAGTTATGCAGTGCTGACAGTGAAGTGGGAACAGTGTTAGTGTAGATAGCAGGACACTCATGTAATTTTTTTTTATTTCTTTAGGGGTGTTTCTCTTAATAGTATGTGTTATTTGTTCTATGTTCTGTGTAATTGTCAGCTCTACCATTACTGAATTGAAACTCTTGATAATGGATGGGTCATTAATGGTGTAAATCAGTGCAATTTACATGTTACACCTTACACATTTATTTCCAGATTATTTCCTTTAATTGTAAGCACTGCCATTATTGATATGAACTGCATGCATATGCAAATGTTCTTAATACTGTGTTTAATTGTGCACACACATATTCTCCAGTATTTTTTAACTCGTATAAGAAATTAAATACTGTCTTCAGTGCATAGAAGTCAAATGCCACATTTCATTTTGTTAAGTGAACAAAAAGTATTGTCCGAATCATAGTAGGTAAAGGCCAGATATGTCATACATGACATCTCCTAAAGCTAGGG
>NC_056744.1:933169061-933329061 GCF_019279795.1 Protopterus annectens
TGTGTGTGTGAGTGTTTATGTATCTGACAAAACTTAGTAAAACCAAACTTGCTAACAATAGCAGATCCATGTAAAATTCCCCTACATATTAGATGGGTTTGATTATGGTGATGTTACACCCCAGATGGTGTGGTTCCAAAGATGGCAGTACCTGTGAATATGTGAGTCTGAGCTCCAAGCTGGTAAGAGAAAAACATCAAAATCATGGTCTACCTCTTAAGAGAGTCATACCTGGAGAAAACTGAAACATCAGTATGTGGCACAGAATGGAAAAAAAATTGACATCTGGCAGGATATTGCTGAGCATCAGTCATCTCTGACAGGGATCATTAACTCTGGGCATCAGTACCATCACATGCACAATAATCTACAGAGGCATAGGCTTGACAAGCTGGCTGAGTAGGTACTTGAGATGATAGTGAAAATTCCAGATTTTAATACTAAGTATTTTTCAGTTTTTTAAATCTTATCAAAAATAGGTATAAAAACTGTGCTAAATAAATACTGCATAAATCTAGGTAAATATAAGACAAAATGAATGTGTAAGTGCAAATATGTAGCTATATGTAATTCAAACATATGAGCAGGCATAAACATATCTGTATCAGAAATGCATCGTGCAGACATGGTTTTGTGTGTAATTGCAAATATATCCATCCATAGATCCACAACCTCTTTTTTCCAGTTTTGCACATAGGGTCGGTGCGTCACATCAACAGTGACAATATATGTATGAATAACAAAATATTTGTAAGTACCCCTATATTAAAAAGTAAAATACGTGCATAAAAGAGCACATTTACAGAACTGTACATATTCTTATAGGTTCATATGTTCATAGGTAGGTATTAGGCTATTGGCCCTAGGGCCTATATAAGCCTAGCCAAAAGGTACCCTGGCTTTCGCCACCCAAGAAAATTATTTTCCTGTGCCACTGTCGAGCAGAGCCACAGAAGTGATACCCGAGGTGAATTTCCTATCTCCCATCCAATCATCATTATATACACACACACACACACACACACACACACACACACACACACACACACATACACACTAATGTATAAATATGTATCTGTATTTATACACAAACACAAAAGAAAATATTTATATTGCCACATAATTTCACATACTGTAGGTATTAGCTTGTAACTACTTGTACTACTTTCAGCCATTTTTTGAAAAAAAAAAGATTGGTTTGTGTAGACTACAAACTGTTAATATGATATTAATATAAGATATTATTTTTTTCCAAAATATTAACTGAGCATACAAGATGGTTGAACTCAGTTGCCACCACACCTTAGGCAGAGTGAAGGTGAGGGTTAAAGTAGCAAGTTAATGACCAGCATAGAAGATACTGAGAAACTCACTGATTGTATATTTTTGAAGCAGCAAATTATTAAAACTTGCATTGCCATGAAATATATCACTGCATCCATTTGTAACAGTAAATATGTTTTGTTTACTGAAAGTTGAAATGGAAGGATGTCATAACTTCCTTTTCATAGTTGCATTTTTGTATGTGACGATAGCTTGCCTCTTTGAGGAGAAGGTATAAGTGTGTTGCTTGGAGAAAATTCACATGATATTACTTAACATTGCAAGTAAAGTAGGCAAGGCACACTGGAAAACAGAAACTTGAAGGAAATGTATGCAAAAAGCATCAAGTACCCACCTCCCAAGGAGATAAGCTGCAAACAGATACAAAAACATAATACCTTGTAGGAAGTCATGCTGTCCTTCTAGTTCTGCTTGCAGTGAATAATAAATACTTATTAGCAGGGCTGGATTAGGTACAATGAAAGTATGAAAATCTGTGCTTTCCTGCTTAATAAATGAAAGCATATAGCAATCCATCCATCCATATGTAATCCCTTTTTCTCATTTTTGTCCATGGAGTCAGGGTGACACTTCCTCAGTGACAATCATATAGAGCCAAGGTTTACACATCTGGGTGGCTAGCCCTGCCATGGTAGTTCTTCCACACCACACATTCACATGCACACTCACACCTACGTCCAACTTACAGTGTCCAGTCCACCTACTGCATGTCTTTGGAATATGGGAGGCAAATGGAACACTCGGAGAAAACCCAAATGAACACAGCGAAGACATACAGACTCCACAGTAAGGGCACCCCAGACAGAAATCGAAACAGGGAACCTCTTGCTATGAGGCAACATCACTATCTGCTGTGCCACTGTGCCACCTCCTAGAGCATAAGATCCCATATAAATATGTACAGAAATAAGCACACACATTAAGCAAGTGCAATTGTAGCACTGCCTTGCTGGTTAGTAAACATAGTCATGTAAGAAAGATTTATCATGCATCTAAGATAACTGCCCTGTCTGTCTTCTCTATGTAGCAGAAGAGGAGAACTCCTAAAACCGAGCTCAGGAGAAAAGGTGACTGAAGAGACTGAATGTGTGTGCCCATGAAAATACATAAAAAAATTCCATAAAAAACTGTTAAGTAATAAATTAAGTTTTTCCTATGTTTCACTTATTTCTTAAGTATAAATTTGGAAGTAATTCATATACAAATTAATAAACGTAGTAAAGTGTAATTGCAGCACAATCCATACCAGCCAGAAATTTCAAATGTACTACCACTTCATGTTGCACTAACATATCTCATGAGAATCAGAAGACTGCCAATGTAAAACTCACCACCATTTGACAGCTATATACTGATTGTTCCCATGTTTCCAGTACTGCTTCCCAGAATTTCTTCTTGAATAAAGATTTAATAAAATTAATAAATTACTGTTAATCCCGCAGTGGTGGTGCTGCGGTAGCGTTGTCGCCTCACAGTAAGACGCTGTCTGGTTCGATTCTCAGCTAGAGCGTCTTCTGCGTGGAGACATGCGTGAATGGGTGTACCTTCGCTGAAGGTTGTGCGTCATGCCTGGCAAGCCGGTGCGTAAAAACTTCAACTGCCAATCATTAGCGGACCGGAGTTCCGCTGTGGCGACCCCTAACCGGGAAAAGCCGAAAGACACAAACAAACTGTTAATAAAGATTGCACTGATATATTACATTATGAGTCTATTTGTTTTTTTTTCCTCCTTCCTCTCTTTATCTTATATTTACTTTCATTCCCATTTCTGTTATTTTTTTCTACAGGTCCAGAATCCTTAGGATCAGCCCAACAAGGTTGTTCCCAGGTCAGAGAGCATTCCTCACAGGATAAGGAGAGTCGTACCTGTCCTGTAGGCACCTTAACATGTGACAGCATGGCAAGCCTCACAGACTGTGGGCTTCAGGACATGATTGAGGATGTGGTGGAGCAGGTAGTGGAAAGACATCTTCAGCTAGTCCTAGATGCTCTTCAGCAGGTTCAATACTTACTGCCCCAGTAGGCACAGACCACCACAAGCCTCCACCCTCTTAATATTGAGGCTCTTTTCTGTAACACCCTTAGGCAATGGAAATATTTGAAATCTTTGGGACAGGGTGTCCTCCTCAGCCCAAAATCTCCTCATCTTCTTCTCCCCTACAATTCTAATCCTCATCCTACCAAAACTACCCTCTTACAAAAAAAAAAAAAAAAAAAAGAAAAGAAAAATAGGAGGTGTCTATACCCTATCAAAAATATAGTACCCCTCCTCTACAACCTCCTCCAGCACAACCATCTTGATGTGTTCCTTCTATGTTTCCCTTTAAGTTATGTCTCCCCTTTTTCAAACTTTCCAATCTTCTCCTTTCCACTCTTTCAAAAAAATCAGTTGGATGACCACATAAGGGTACCCATATACAGAACATAAAAATCCCTTTATATTTTTAAAAAGTTAATACAAATAGCTGTGCTGTGTGCCACTTGCCTTAACACTTTAAATGTGGTTACGCATAGCTGCGTTCATTCATAATACCTGGAAACATATGTAATTATACCAGCACTTATGTTTTCACATACTACTTCACGCATACTTAAGTATTAATTTCAGCAAAGTTACACATTTGACAAGTGTGGGTGTTTTATTAGAAACAGCTTTTGCATTTACTTATTCAGATGGAAAAATCTGGAATAAATGAATGTACATACAGGAGTAGCAGAGCTCTTCACAAATAACCACTACAAGAGTGTGAACCTCGGAATTAAGAATACCGGCAAATATGCAGTGCATCTAAGTTATGATTCTACTTAGGTGGAGGGAAAAAACGAGTGAAGTGTTTGTAATGTAATAACATAGTGCATTGGTAATGACAAAACATATTAAAGTAAGTTGTTATAGCTCTTGTGGTTTACAATCAATAGCTGAAGAATGTGAACATCCCTAGTAATCTTATTATGGTTCTATCAGTCATTCATAACATCAGTACCACAAGCACAGAGACTCAGACTGCTTAGCAGGAAAAAGCTCTTACTTCATCCAAATAGGACATACATGATTCAAAGTATGTTATGCCTAAAAATGCACTTTTTATTCTGCTCTGTGGGCTGAGACATGTAGCCATTGCCAATATAAATCCTATGGTCTTCATTGAAAACGTTCACTGCCGAAGGTGACTCAGTGAAATGGTCTCCAGCTGAAGGCTTCTGAGGTGTATTTTTACAGACCAGTATAGCAAAGAATAAATATTTACTTTTTTATGTTTTCTAATTCTGAAGCTAAAGGAGAAATGGAATGTGACAAACAATAAATAGTTTTACTACTACTACTAATAATAATACATGGAAAATATTGGAAGAAACAAAGAAAGATGGACGACTGTATTTGACATGCTTTAAAAGCTAAGAAATCCTGCTAAATTATAGCTATGAAATGGATCATTCACTTGGAGAGTTAATCAAGCTGTACTGCTTAAAGCACAGCATGCTATATTATAACAACTCTGGGACCATTTGTTAACTTGACACAAAAGTGAAATGCAGTTACTTAAAGTGTTCTTGGCATAGCTATTTTAATTGTGACTGATGTATGTACTGCTGAAATATAATAAACAAGAAGAAAAGTGGTAAAGAAAATAAACAGAATTCCTTGTCTTTGAGTGATAAAATGAATTGCTGCGGCCTACTATCAAGCTATGTCAGAAAAACATAAGTCTGCCCCATTTTGAGCATCTCTTAAAAAATCCATGAAAATATGTGTTAGTTGAATTATTTTTGCAGGTTTTTAGGAAGGAATTCTGCTATTTCCACATCTATATATTAATTAGCACATTTACATGTTTATCATGTTAGTAAATCAGTGGTCCTTCTACATAAAAGTAGCTCTTTTACGGGCAGATATGGCAAATTTAATGAAAGTTAAATTACACTAATAATGTTACGGTTTATCTAATGTTTATTAATTACTGCCTGTTTAGGCACACAAAGTTACAGAAAATATGCAAGGAATGAAATATACTTCATCAATCAGAAGGTGCTTCTTTGTTAATAGGTAGCAAAAAAACATGATATGGATGCAAAAGTGAAAGATGTACAGAGTATAAATAAAAGTTGACCAAGATTCATCATTAGTAAAAGAAAGGGAAGCAATATTGAAGATGTCGTAGGGAACAACATATCAGAGGGAAAACAGAAACCAACACTCAGCTTATTATACCACTGAAGATAATATCTTACTATGAAATGCAAAAGGGAAAGTCTTTAGTCCAAAACAAAGCAGCTGCTACGTAACACATCTCATGAGAAAGCATACCACAGCTATTCCTACTTGAAAAATTTTTATTTTTAGTTCTTTCCTGAAACAGGATTTTGCATAAAGAATGAAGATTAGCAGGTAGTTGCTTCATAAAGCAAAAGTAGATACAGTAAATGTCTTGCCTTTGATCCTTACCCCAATTTTGGGAAATAAATCAATATATAATGCAGAAAGCAGAAGGGTCTGTTTGTGCCGTAAAGACTAAATGATTCACAGAAATCTCAATGAGGTTATAAGAGTTTACTCTACCTCAGTAATGCAAATCTATTTAATGATGGGGACACTGACAATCTCTAGTGACAAGCCTGGTAATGCTGTGGTTGACATATTCTTCTTATTGAAATTCAAGGCAAAAGCAAGAATTATATTAAAGTACAGGCAGGGCATTGGCTAATTCATTAAAAATTGAGATACAGATCTACTTTACTCGCCTAATCAGCTGACAGCCTTAAAACAGGCACCATGATATCTATAAATATTCCAGTGAAAATAGCACATACACACACACACACACACACACACACACACACACACACACACACACACACACACACACACACACACACACACACACACACAAATCCCCCGACATATGTAAAAAAAGGATAATCACCCTTATCTTCACACATGGGGTAAATTTTCCTACACCATCGTCACTGCTTCAACAAGCATACCCACTTCATGGCTGCAGCTCATGAAAGGTAAGTTATATTTAGTTTGGGAGAATGCCTGCAAAACCACATTTTTTTTTTATTTTACCAACTGCCCCAAAGAAATATTATTTGCCATCAGTTTGACTGATAGCTGTGGCCTATTTGGTTTAGACTAGCTGTCTGAACTGCATGGTTCCCACAACAGATAAATATGACAAGTGCACATACATAGGAAAGCACACCTCCTATGCCTCTGCAACTTGCTATTTTAAAGCTAAAAGCCTGGAGAAGTGCAATATTGAATTGTTGTGGTACGACACCGTTTAACATGGTACAGCAGATAATAAGTCAAACTTCACTGGCATTCTGGTTGATTAGCATGGCACACAGACATGATACAGACGCCACATACAACATATGCAGACCCAGAGGAAGTAGGACAACTACACAGCACAACACAGTGATTAGGGGAGGGGCAAAAAACAGAAGCTTCAAAAGCTGCATAGAACCTACCCTGCTACAGATCTGACAATATCAGCACAGGGCATTATCCTCACTATGTCAAGAGCAGGGACTGCAGCAGTTTATTTCTCTAAAGACAAGGATATGGTATGTCATTAGGAAATTCTGATTTTCATGCTATCCCATACTACATTACAAAGTGCAATAAGGCAACAATGTGATGAACTTCACTGCACTAAGCAAAGATGGTGCAGTTTCATGAAGGCAAATGTCCCTTCTTCCAACTATCACACTGTAAAATAAGTTGCAAAGGATGTATTTCTGATCACACTAAACAACACATGTGTATAAATGCCAAACATAGCGTTTTTCAAACAAAATTGTAATCCAGATGATATACTTCAGGAGAACAAATATACTATTTGTAACAAGTAGGGATGAGCTTTATCCTACCTAAAAATCCCAAAGCAGACTGCATAAAATCAGTAATGGTAGTATGCAAGCTGATAAAATGATGTAGGATGAAAGAAGACATTTTATAGAAATGATGATGGAAAACAGAGTTCCCCTACATCTTGTGTAGTACAAAACAGACAAGGTTCTATCTGGTCAAGTCAATTTGCTGATTTTGAACTCCACAGTCACTGTTTTACACAGGAAATCACTACACCAATAGTGATTCCTTTGTTTTTACAAGTTTCCTTTTTTATCTTGTTTTGTGCAACTGTAGAATACATAAATCTAGGGGAGGGATTTGCACCCTTACAAAAAAACAAAGACAAAAATAAACTCCATTTATTTCCTGGGGTTAAGTTCCTAACCACTTAGAATTGGAGAGTTAGTTTATTTAGTTTATTGTCAACTTGTAACTTGATAAGTCTTAGCACAGGTGATGGGTAATACATATAAAATATACTTGATAATGCTTAAAATGAATGTGTTAGAAGGGACAAAGAAAGACAGAATATGAACTAAACAAAAGTGTTACATGTGAGCCATCTGACTGAACATTTTATATGAGTTTGCATTCAGTGAATACTAACTTTTGAAAGTGCAGCTTTCAATCCAGCATACTAGATTTGAAATATATTTGAAATCTGGAGTACCACACTTCCAGAGAAATTCAGTAAATTTACCAAACTGAGTATTCCTGCTTTACCAAGGATCTGTAACCTGAAAGTTAAAATAGCAGCACATGGAGATGTGATGGGAAGCACGGGTGAAAGTGCAACTCCCCTAGCAGACAATATGTTACTCTCAACTTTTGCTAAAATATCAAAATCAAACAGTTACAATTTTGTCAATGCAGCAAATTACAAATGATTTAAGTTGTTTTTAGAAACTGTGATTGCTTGCAATCATTTTGACATTGACAGTGGTACATTCTGCTAAGGATAAAAGAGAACAATTTATGAGGCATTGTGTGTGCCATGTGGAAAACACATGAAACCTTTAGTAAAAATGTGTAAAAATAAGGCTACTGATTCTGAAACAGTGAAAGCAGAGTGACATGAATATCAGTACCGAGCAGGACAGTCACAACTTGGGTGGTGGTGATGAGGCACAAAATAAGCATTAAGAAAAGTTTTTATTATTATTATTATTATTATTATTATTATTATGATTGATTGTTGAGCTATTCAAATGAAAAAGTGAAGTTAGGGGACACTGGAGGAAGATGGAGGGAATCAGGTTTTTCAGTCAGGCACAATATTATAACACCTTGCAGCTTGTCCTTTATTACATTATAGCAGAAAGCATAATACAACATTACAACTTTTCAAATCTAAATGAGACCTCTATAAACTCTTGTACCACATATGGGGATGTAAACCTGAACAGACAGAGAAGGAAAATGGATAACAATTTAAGATATTACAGCTAACATTCCAGATACCACCTGTTTCAGGAATACCCAGAGCATGCTGACATGTAACGTTATATATCTCATTTTTAAACAGGTTTTGCAAATGTATTACATAAGTTGTGCAGAAATCTTTTATGTGATACTCTTCCTTAAACTCTCAGATAAAAATATGCTTGTTGTTCAATAAATTACACCAAACATTTCTCATCCCACTGAGGAGAAGGACTGGAGAATTACCGAACTGTCCATTTACTTCTTTAACATACTCTCAACATGTTGCTCCTTTATGTTTTGCATTTTACTGTAAACATTTGTAATAGTATACAGAATTTAATGAATGCAGAATGTCTTGCTATACTGATTGTGGCTTTTAACTGTATGTTTATTAAAACTAAATCATTTAGTAACTGAGTTATTTTCATAGAAGAAATAAGTTCTGCATGCTGGTATCTACTGCAGAAACTTCTACTTAAACAGTCTTCTACCTAGCTAGATAATACTCTCCAGCAGATATGTTGCATGTGATACTGCAGCTGCAGCATTACATATCATAAGATCAGGGACATAAAGTCTACTTTTTATTTTTGAAATAATGTGACGCTATAAGTACTTCTTTGCTTAAAAGGGAGATCCAGGACATTCAAAAGCATTTTATTCCTTGCCATATACCATTACAAGGAAAAGACAGCCTTGCTTGCACACATTTAATACATAAAATTAGTCAAAAATCATCATTTTAGCCATAATTAGTTTCTGCTCAAATAGAATAAGTTATTCCAGCCTTCAGTTTATTGCTGTAATTTATTTGATAGACCTTTTGCATCAGAATCTGTCACTGGTACATTCTTACTCCAGATATTATAAATTTCTAAAAACTACCCAAGCATCAACTGCAAAACAGAGTCTCTTCATGCATGATTGGTGCCTGACTATACCTCCATAAACCCAGTATTGTTTACATTGTTGAAACCTGGTTGAAAGAAAGAGGCACTCCCTCTTGTTATGCAACGAAAAACTTATCAGCCCATTTGAAATGATCAACTTGATCAAATAAACAGGGGTAGTGAGATGGTAAGAATAATAAAAGAACTGCAATATCTCCTAATTATAGCTTCAGACAAAATAAAATATATTGATTCTAGTTGGTTCACATCTAAAATGTTTATAGGTAAAAATCTCATTCTCTATCTTGCCTCATATTTTCTTTTACATCTGTCTAACTTTAAGATATTCGTCATATGTTTCACCTTGGACCACAAAATACAATTTCATTTTACTTGCTGGCTTGAATATAAATTGATTAGGTGTATCACAGAGAAAACTAAATGAGGTAGCATTAATTTTTACACTGACTCGGTGTACATCTTCTATAACTCTCCCTAACTAAGCTACCTCTTTAACGACTCATTGTTAAACCTGCGATTTACCACTTCTCTTCACAAACATTACCATATGTCAGTCCATCTTAACTTCATAGTGTCAATTGATCACCTCTCTCCGTATGTTTTGCTTATTATTTTTTAAAGGCTATATATTGTATAGACCCTGCCTCTTCATTCCTTGTTCCCATCCTTCATCCACTTTACCCTCTCTCATCTACAACTCATTTACTCCAAAGTTTAATTTTAAATTGATATCCACACAGTCTATGTACTCCCTTCCTTTTTTTAAATTTTAAAGTAGTAACACACATTTTCCTAACCCTGTCTGTCTTTCATCAAAAAATGCCATGTTGCATTATTTTCTCTTTAATACTGAGTTTAAAATTGTCCCTGCAAGCTGGCATTAATTCACAAGAATGGAAATCAGAAATGATCTTCCATCTCCCCATATCTAAAAATTAATTGCTTTCAGAACATTGCTCACTCTGCTAGCCTACTAAGTATTTGAAAGAATGTATATAAACTAAGTTTTGACTGTGTTGAAGCATACAAAGCCCTTTGTACATAGTAGCAGAGATTTATGCTTGCATTCCGCACTATCAACTGTTCTTTTCAACCCCCTAATTTTATTTTTCAGAACTTAGACAAGGGCACACTTACAATACAGTATTTATTGAATTAACTCATTCCACACAATGCACTTCTTGACATTTGTACTTGCAATGGCTGTATTGTGAGCCTTTTTGGCAAAGTTATACCCTCACAGTCCAATCAAACATATAAATATCTAAAACTATAAGAGTAACTAAAGATGTGTAAATGGCAAACTGTTCAGGTTAAAGTAATCTCTACAGTGGTAGTATTCATTGGATTCTAGGTGTTACACTGTATTTTATACATTATAATAACTATAAATATTAGTCTTGTAATGTTTTCTAAATAACTTACAATATATTGGTAACCATTCATGCTACTCAAACTTTCAGCAACATTTTGTTCATCAAGTTGTGAGCTTTCATATGAGGCTAAACAACATTGTCTGTGTTGCTTGAATGTTTCGATGCTCAGAGAAATAAAAGAAATTATTACAATATAAATAAAAAATAATATGAAGAAACCAATTGGCATAATGGTTAAGGTCTTTGCTCCCCATTCACAAGGTACAAGATTCGATCCTGCCCTCCGGCCATTTGGAGTTTGCATGTTTTCCCTGTGTTTCTGTGGGGTTCCTCCCACCTGTGAAAAGCATGCTGAGTGTTCCTGTCTCAAACACACTACTGAATGTAGCTGTGGGCATCAGTACAGACTCTACATAGTGCCCTATAGGGGGGAGAGTTGTATAGACCAGCCACTTTGGGCATCTACTGTGGTGCACAGTATTCTCAAGATAGGAAAACATGGATCGCAGACTGGGCACTGTGGCAGGGCTAGCCACTCGGTGTAAAATATGACTAAGCGATTCAGTCATGTTGACGATGCCACATGGGTATGGTATTTGCTGGTGATAAGTGGGTTGAGGACTTGGACTACTCTGACCTATGCCAGGGACCTATACTAATGGTGGGAGGGGTGTATGTGCCACTACTGGCCAGTGTGTGCCTACCATAAAGCCCAGCAGCCCTGGGTCAATAGCCTACTGGCTGGTGTCCAGATACCCAGCCTGAGTTACCTGGGATAGCTCTGTTGAGCAAAAACTGGAGATAAAACCAATACACATGCCAAAGATTACCTGAAAATTGCTACACTCAGTGTAGGCTCACTGACACGACACAGCTTGGAAGTGGATGACATGAAGATACAGAAGAGGCTAGATACCCTATGTATCCAAGAGACAAGATAGAAAGGCAATGCACATAGTATACTAACTCAGGTAAGAGAGTGGCTTCAGAAGGCAGTGAAGGATGTCATCAGAATTAGTAACAGACTCATGGCAACCAGAATCCAGTATAATGATAGGGCAGCATTCATAATCTCAGCCTATGCCCCATAGCAGAGTTGTGATAGTGAGGAAAACAGTGCATTCAGACAGCAGCTGCAGGGCCTACTAGATAAAACAAGACAACAGGAATTGGTGTAGATAATGTGTGACCTAAATGTAAACATCAGAACAGACAGAAAAGGATATGAGGGCTGCCTGGGTCCATGGTTCAGAAAGAGAGACAGTCACAAGATCACATGCAACTCAGGTAGACTTCCTCCTAGTAAGGAAAGGGCTCTGGTGTCAAATCAGTGATTGCAAAGTCATCTCTAGTGAAACAGTTGTCCCACAGCATAAACCACTGGTTGCCACAGTCAGTTGCAAGCAGTGGTCAGAGTAGACTCTAAGATCAACAGAAACCAGGATGAAGACCTGAACGTTGACTGAAGAGAAAGTACAACAGTTGAGGAAAAGGGAGGTATGAATGAAGAAGTCAAAGCTAGAATCAGAGGGGCTGCAGCCAATTGAGACAGAGTGTCAGGTGTAATGTATGACAGAAGAATGCCAAAGAAGCTGAAAAGTAAGGTGTACTACTGCATGGTACAGAAACCTGGGCAGTAAAGGCAGAGCAGATGAGGAAGCTAGAGGTGATGGAAATGAAGTATGTGAGAAGGGTGGCAGTATGCACACTGTGGGACAAATGAAGAAATGAGGACATATTAGTTCCAATTGTGGAAAAGATCAAAAAGAACAGATGACAGTGGTCCAAGCACATGTGCACAAAAGCAGAAGACAATCTGGTGAAGAATATTTGCGACAAACTTGAAGAAATTAAGAGGAAATAAGGGTGCCCAGCAAAGAGGTGGATGTAATGTGTGAGAGAAAACCCACGAGTGTCAAAGAAGGCAGTAGTATGTCACTGAATCGAGAGAGATGGTGACAGTTAACACAAGACCCCAACCCCATGTACAAAATGGCAAAAGGGGGATTGATTATGCTGCAATAGAAAATAATATAATTTAATCTTTAAGATAAAATCATTCAATCGCTTGTATGTAGCATGTTTTTGAAATTATTGTTTAACCTGAACAGCCAATATTTGATGTCACTAGGATGATCCTAAAATACTTGTTTGGATGTGTCATTAGAGTTTAATACGTTCCAAACGTTGTAAACCTAACCATATTTCCCAAAATAACCAGAACTCAGAATCAAACCCTGTATCTTGTGTCTTTGCGGTGAAGACCTTAAGCATTATGCCAACCCCTCTCATTGTGACCCAACCATGTCCCACTTTTCTCCATTAATTATTGATAATGTAAGTTCATTATCAAATACACCTACAACAACTTTGAAATGCATTCACAGGTTCATAGGTTCATAGGACGTTACTAGGCTAGCAGCCCTAGAGCTCTTACAAGCCCAGCCATGTTAATCCTGAGTTGCCACAGTTATCCTTGGTTAGATGGATGTAACTCGCAGAGCGAGTCTATGATAAATGTCGACTACTCCTGTCCATGAGGGACATGGGTGCCACCTCCAGGGTGAATTTACGGTCTCCTATCCATTTGTCCAGGTTGCACTTAAATAACGTCAATGAGGAGCTCTGTTTCAAATTAATTGGAAGTTTATTCCAGAGTAGCGTGAACCTCTTGGGAGATATATGTGTCTTGACATGTTCTGTTAATGTCACAGGCAAGGTTAAAATCCTTAGAGTAAGTGACTCTTGTGCCATTTGACTTGTGGATGCACAGCATTTCCATCAGGGCAGGGTCAGAGACTGCCATGTAGGTCAGGCACAAGTCGCCTCTTAGCAGCCTATATAACACAGAGTACAGTTACAGGGCTTTCAGTCTGTTGTGGTTTGCAGGCAATGTATTTTCTTGGTGAGAACATTTCCAAACATTTCAGTGTTTACTGTGGAACAAAACAGGGCTATCATATTTCTCAATGATGTTTGCATTAGTTATGGAGCAGCTATGGAGCCTCTGATGTATGTTGTTAGGAAGGAATATTTGATCTTAGATAATAAAAAATGAATAATGTTCTTATATGCAGGGGGCATATTGTTTTTTATTAGGTCTTAAGAAGCTCAAGCAAAACAATTATGGAACGGAAAGGATAAGCTCTGCATGATTTCAAGGCTTAAGGGTAGTTATGAGAAATCGCTAATGGTTAATTTTAATTTTAATAAAAGAAATTATTAATGAGCACATTCACAGGAGCAGATGGCATTAGATGAAATTAGAGAAAAACAAGATGCTGCATTGTGGTGTAGATGTAAATATAAGTGTAGGTCTAACTTTTGATAAACATTAACAAAATGAACATTTGAAAAAGATAAGTGATTAGAGAATGTGAAAATGGTTTGAATACAGCAGCAAAATAAAGAAGTCTATAGGAAAAAATGTCCGTGACTGAACAAACTGCGAACAGTAAAGGAAAGAAAAGACTGAAAAGTATTCAAGCTAGAAGATGAGATATGTTCTTTTTCTGTTTATAGTTAAATCAACCAGCTTTCTTCAGTTAACATAAGGACCGGCTGACAAAATGTCTTAAAAATATATTTTTTTTCTGGTGGAGGATTTATGGCTCTGTACTGCCATTATGCAATGTTTACCCCACCTCCACTAAAAGTCTAGAATAACAAATGTAATGCTTGCATCACAACAATTGTTCCACAGGAGAGATATCCTGATGATTGACATTTGGAAAGTTTGACATGTCTGTGTTTTCCGGAAAAACAGTTAAACATCTGTTTACTGCAGACAGTAGTGTAATAAGTGGGACAGGGTTTTTCTTCTCCTGTCTGGACTATAAGTTCGCACTGGTAGGCTAGCTGTTCTTCAATCATCAGTCTCAAAATCCTCTATTTAATCCTTACCCAGTACAATTACTTTATTCCACAAATAAAGCAAACTGATGTGCACTTTCTGGCTCTGGATGTAGCTTTACAAAGGAGCTTACTCATATGATGCTTGTGAACATTGTCCACAAAAAACTCCCCATTAATCAGAGTATGTACTTAAAGTTTTTGTGTCTATGTACTCAGAGAGATACTAGCTGGATATGAAAATGATTTGAGAAGAAGCGATGAAGAAGTTTGTTGATCAGCTGAGATAATATACCAGTAGCCAACAATTAGAGTTTAAGGAAAATCTCATGGAGCATTGTTGGAGTGACGGTTAAGTGGGGGGATTCTGACTATATGAACTTTAAAAGGAAGTATGACAGTACAAATTTATAGGAGGCATGGCGGAAGGATACTGATATACTGGGGGGGGGATTCTAACTATATGAACTTTAAAAGGAAGTATGACAGCACAAATTTATAGGAGGCACGGCGGAAGGATACTGATATACTGAGACTTCACAGTTGTGAGAAATGTACATATACAGTAGAAAAACTGAGACATTTTGTGTCAATTTAGTTTGAAATGAATGAGACAATGAATAAATCCTACAAAAGGGGAGAGAGATTATGTGCTTACTGTGACATTAGTGCCAGAACAGAGAATAGAGAAAGAGAAAGAAAAAGAAAATATTTTACAGAGATGAGGGACTCCTATTGAATACAAATGATTTGGTAAGGGTTTTACAAGAAATAAATCAAAACAGGGCTGGATGTTATCTTTTGAGTCTTCTGAGTCCACAGCTTTCAATAATTATAAATGGTTCAGGTGTAAATGGACAGAAAGAAGAATACACCAATATGTCAGCTAAAGCATCCACAGATTAGGAATATATACTAATATTTTCAGAGTTATGGAAACTGTCTGTGTTACTAAGGCAATTTAAAGATGAAGTAAAAGCACAGGAGCAATGTTAGTCAAGCTGCCATGGGAACCATAAGATTCCTAGCCATATACACCTTTAAGCAGACACACCCGAATGTTCTTGCCATCCTCTTCAATAAATTAATATTGCTCACCATCAATATACGATAAACCTGCTATAAATTTGTCAGCCATCCATCACAGCCAAGTAGTAATTTTTTTTATCTGAAGTGATAACTTATTCCACTGGTAGGAAAGGTTGGGAATGTACTATGTTTAAGATCTAGCTCTTCAGCAAGTCTTGATATTTTTGTGGTGGAGATCTAGGTCCCTATTACAGGTAACTCCAAAGAATGCAAAATACTAGTAAACAAAAAAGCACTGAGGTAACATAACATATTACAGGTATTTGTAGAGCTACTGGCTTTAAAATGAAATAGGTGGTCAAATAAGATTGGGTCTATCATAGCCCAAAAAGGGAGATGCAAGCCCTCTTTGAGGAATAGGTAGGCTACTAGGTGTAAGGAGAGCCATGTTATTTTTTTAGGACAGTGGATATGTTTAAGGTCTTTAATTATTTTGTACAAAAATCTCTGAGGCCTTTCCAGTTGAACAAGATTCTTGGATTTGCACATACCAATGGAAGCACTGTATTTTATAACAGGTCTAATAAAGTAAGGGTACAGTGACAAGATGACATCTTTAGTTCTTGAAATTATTCCGTTAGAAATTAACTGGGCAAGGCAGAAGAATTTCTTGACTATGGCAGAAATATGATGATCGAATGTCAGGGAGTTGTCCATGTGTCTCTTAAGACAATATTTGTCTGAATAGGAGTTCCACTTATAACATATGAGATAGGAACAGCTTTATTTGCTAAAAGTTACTATGCTGCACATTTTCTGCATTTAGCGTGAGACCATTTTTGATACATCAGGTATGCACATATTCCTGTCTTTGATGGAGCTGTTTAGTACCTGTGGATAAGCTGCAAACACTGCCCAGATTGCAGGCATCAGACAACTTGGTTAACCTCACTTTTAGGATATTGGCTTAGATGTCTGCAATATAAGTGAAAAACAAGAGAAAGCCTAGCACTAACACCTGTGGTACCCAACTAACCACAATTTGACATTCATAAAGGGTACCAGTAAGTACATGAAGTGATAATTTTCCTTCAAGTTTGGAGTATAAACTTGATGAGTACCATGCAACGTCCAAAAATAATAATAATATTGTTTTAAAAAAAGTTGTCCAATTAAGATGAACCTGATGAAAAGTCAGGATTTTTAAGTAATAGAAAAACACAAAATTGGAAGGTAAACAAAATATGCCCAGGCTGTTTACAAGAGCCATATCCCTTTAATAAACAAGGTTATGAAACAAAATAGAAACTGTTCTTAAATGTTTAACATCTAAATGTATGTATAGAGAAATTATATTAGAATATGGCTATCTAGTGCAGAACTAATGAGTTTTCATGATAAGTAGAGCCAGATTCATTAACGCCTACATTAAGTGTACACTGAGTGTACACAATCTGTATTCAAGAACATCCCTACCATAGTTTTTGTGTTTTCTAGTCACTCAGAAAGTTTATGCTAAGTGCTTATGTAGTTTACACTTTGTTTTAATCTTTATAAATCTCCCTTCATATTTAAGGCTGCAAGAAAATCGGTAGGAAAACTAAAATTAGGAGGAAGAAGGTGTGAGGTATGCTTGTGTTGTCTGTTCACTCACAACAGTATATACTTAGTGTAGGCATTAATGAATCCCTGGGTATATGTTTCTCCTTAGAGAAAAGAACCAATATTTTATGGAAAAATGCTGTGAGAGAATTATGATAGTTGTTAAATACAAGAATATCATTTTTTTTTCTGGATGGCCCAATATGCAAGATGTTTATCACTAGTACAGCAGTGAGATCTAGACAATAATAAATGGCATATTTATTTTAATAACAAATTTATGACTCAGCAGAGAATAACTGTGAATAACATCCTGGAAGACAGGAGTATGCAAAAAGGTATGAGCTTGAGGTTGTGAAGATTTCTCATGAGGTTATATTGATGACATTACATTAAAAAGAAATAAGATAACAGGACATGATGGCGTAGGGAACAAAATGTACATATTAACACAAGTAAAGAGGGACCAAGATATTGAAAAACAAGATGAAATTTATATAACAGAATATAGGGTTCCAGCTTCATGGAGAAAGGGATAAGTAATCCTGCTTACAAATATGGAGATGATGCATGTTTTATATTTGATCACATTAAAAAAATGTACATGCAGTGTTAATAGATCTAACATCTGTATTTGATTCAACTAATAGGAAAAAAACTGTGATCTGTGATAAGAGAAAGGGAGTTTGAGATGAACTGGTGGTGATAACAGAGGGTATGCATTTTCTTACTTGGGGTAAAGAGAAAATGTAATCAAATGATCTTTTAAATGAAGAATAGGAAATTTCTAAAGAACTAAGACAAAGGTGTGTCCTTGTTCTTTGCTGATTCTTGCTGCTGATTCTTATATATATATATATATATATATATATATATATAGGAGCGCTACAGAATCCTGAAAGCCTAAAATCCTGAAGACCAAAATCCTGGCACCAAAATCCTGAAAGTTCAAAATACTGAAAACTCAAAATCTTGAAAACACACAGGATACCAACACTCACTATATTCCAGCACAAGTACATACAGAAACAAAACACAAACTATATTACTGTTCTCCAAGTTTAAGCAGGGGGCAAGCCCCCCTGCACCCCTCACACCCCCTGCTACTTAAATCTATCACCCCAAGATTGCACATAGTGTAGTGAAGTGCAATCTTGGAGTTGATATATTTAAGCATGTATATGGATCCCCTTCAGAAGCTCGAAGTTTCAAAACTTCGAACTTCAAACAGCTGAGACCATAAGATCAAAGTTTTGAAACTTTGAACATTTTGAATGGAGATAGCCATACAGCATGGAATGGGATATTTACTGTTTTCCTCACTGTAGTGTGATCTCAGAGTTGGTATATTTATTTAGTAGGGGGTGAGGGGGGTGCAGGGGGCCTGCCTCCCTGCAAAGATGTAAAAAAATAGATTGTTTTTATTTTTTTTTTCAATTTCATTTTTAAAGTTTCAAAACTTTGATCTTCTGGTCTCAGCCATTTGAAGTTCAAAATTTTGGAACTTCAAGCTTTAGAAGTAGATCCATATATATAGATATACCACATGTATCTATTTATCTATCTATTTATAAATGTACATAACAGTAGACAGATAATATAGAAGAAAATGTAGCTAAGATTGGTGTCAAAAGCTACCGAATAATTAGGACTTGCCTCCTAATTATGGCCTTTATTTATGAAACTGTAATAAGTCAGAAGACTAGATTAAAGGAATTTATGTACCAGTACAGTGTGACAAAAATTTGAAGAAAACTAAAATAATTGTCCAGAATATGAGAGGCAGAAATTGAAAGGCATACTTGAAAAGGCATCTGCTGGATACTGTTGATTTTTTTATGTGTTTGGGTTTATTTTTCCTGAAAAATAAGTCATGGAGGAATCATAATGATTAGATTAAAGCAAAGACTGATAAGACGTCTGTATATTTATATTAAATGGATGTAAAACTGGAGGGGAAGATTCTTACTACCCAAGTCCAAGGGAATAAAGCAATACGTTAACCACTGCTGACATACAGAGCATAGATTTGGTCACAAGTCTGTTAGTTGGGGTACAGTAGTTTAAAAAACAGTAAAGAAGGCTTTTGAGACTTCCAGTCATCATTCCAGTAGACTGCTTCAGAATAAGCCTAGGGATGATATAGGAGATTGCCATATACATGTTAAGCAGAGATAAATCACCCCCTCCCAGCAAAATGAACAGCAATATAAAGAAAACTATAAGATACTTTTGGTAACTAACAATGAGCACCGTATTTTTGTTCCTTCTCAGCTTCTTTTATAAGCTGTCATTTCTTAAGGTCAACAACAATAGTATGTAACAGTTTGATATGAAACCTACATAAACACTTCCGAGATGCATTATATGTAAGTTTTAGTTTCAGTATGGAAGTGTTTATTTTCCAGAATTAGGTTTACAAGTAATGGGAACTTATGTAAATACAACATTTAGAAAGTAGAACTCCCTTATATAATGTTAGAGTGACCCATTTATCTTCTTCTTCTTCTTCTTTCGGCTCCTCCCGTCAGGGGTCGCCACAGCAGATCAACTGTTTCCATTTCTTCCTGTCCTCTGTATCTTGCTCTGTCATACCAACCACCTGCATGTCCTCTCTCACCAGATCCATAAACCTTATCTTAGGACTTCCTCTTTTCCTGTTACCTGGCAGCTTCATCCTTAGCATCTTTTTCCAAATATACTCTGCATCCCTCCTCAGCACATGTCCAAACCAACATAATCTTGCCTCTCTGGCTTTGTCTCCATAACTTCCAACCTGGGCTGACCCTCTGATATACTTATTCCTAATCCTGTCCATCCTCATCACACCCAGTGCAAATCTTAACATCTTCAACTCTGCCACGCCAAGCTCTGACGCCTGCCTTTTTGTCAATGCCACTGTCTCCAACCCATATAACATAGCTGGTCTCACTACCCTCTTGTAGACCTTCCCTTTCACTCTTACTGGTACTCATCTGTCACAAATCACTCCTGACACTCTTCTCCACCCACTCCATCCTGCCTGTACTCTCTTCTTCAACTTTCTTCCACACTCACCATTACTCTGAACTGTTGATCCCAAGTATTTAAACTCATCCACCTTCGCCACCTCTACTCCCTGCATCCTCACCATTCCTCTATCCTCCCTCTCATTCACATACATATATTCTGTCTTAGTCCTGCTGACCTTCATTCCTCTTTTCTCTAGAGCATATCTCCACCTCTCCAGGGTCTCCTCCACCTGTTCCCTACTCTCACTACAGATCACAATGTCATCTGCAAACATCATAGTCCATGGGGACTCCTGTCTGATCTCGTCTGTCAACCTGTCCATCACCATTACAAATAAGAAAGGGCTCAGAGCTGAACCTCGATGTAATCCCACCTCCACCTTAAATGCATCCGTCACTCCCACCGCAGACCTCACCACTGTCACACTACCCTCGTACATATCCTGTACCAAACTTACATACTTCTCCGACACTCCTGACTTCCTCATACAATACCACAACTCCTCTCTAGGCACCCTGTCATATGCTTTCTCTAAATCCACAAAGACACAATGCAACTCCTTCTGACATTCTCTGCACTTCTCCATCAACACTCTCAAACATTGTATTTGTAGTGCTCTTTCCTGGCATGAAACCATACTGCTGATCACTAATCATCACCTCCCATCTTAACCTAGCTTCCACTACTCTTTCCCATAACTTCATGCTGTGACTGATCAGTTTTATCCCCCTGTAGTTACTACAGCTCTGCACATCACCCTTATTCTTAAAAATCGGTACCAAAACACTTTTTCTCCATTCCTCAGGCATCCTCTCACTTTCCAAGATTTCATTAAACAATCTAGTTAAAAACTCCACTGCCATTTCACCTAAACACCAACATGCTTCCACAGGTATGTCATCTGGACCAACAGCCTTTCCATTCTTCATCCTCTTCATAGCTATCCTTACTTCCTTCTTGCTAATTCACTGCACTTTATGATTCACTATCTGCACATCATCCAACCTTCTCTCCCTCTTATTTTCTTTATTCATCAGCCCCTCAAAGTACTCTTTCCATCTCCTCAACACACTCTCCTCGCTTATGAGTACGTTTCCCTCATTATCCTTTATCACCCTTACCTGCTGCACATCTTTACTAGCTCGGTCCCTCTGTCTAGCCAATCGGTACAGCTCCTTTTCTCCCTCTTTAGTGTCCAACCTTTTATACAACTTGTCATATGCCTTATCCTTAGCCTTCGCCACCTCTCTCTTTGCCATGCACCTCATCTCCTTATACTCTTGTCTACTTTCTTCATCTCTCTGACAATCCCACTTCTTCTTTGCTAACCTCTTTCTCTGTGTACTCTCCTGTACTTCTTCATTCCACCACCAGGTCTCCTTGTCCTCCTTCCTCTTCCCAGATGTCACACCAAGCACCTTTCTAGCCACCTCTCTTACTAGCTCTGCTGTAGTTACCCAGCTATTCGGTAACTCTTCACTGCCACCCAGTGCCTGTCTTAACTCTTCCCTGAACATCACCTCACAATTATCATTTTTCAATTTCCACCATTTGAACCTTGGTGCTGCCCTCACACTCATCATCCTCTTCTTGATCACCAATGTCTTCCTACAAACCACCATCCTATGCTGCCTAACTACACTTTCCCCTGCCACCACTTTGCAGTCTCCAATCTCCCTCAGACTGGCCCTTCTTCATAAGATATAATCCACCTGTGTGCATCTTCCTCCACTCTTATATGTCACCCTATGCTCCTCCCTCTTGTTAAAGTATGTATTCAACACAGCCATGTCCATCCTTTTTGCAAAATCCACTACCATTTGACCTTATACATTCCTTTACTTAACACCATATCTACCCATCACTTCCTCATCCCCCCTCTGTTCCCTTCACCAACATGCCCATTGAAATCTGCTCCAGTCACCAGTCTCTCACCCTTGGGTACAGTAATCATCACTTCATCCAACTCACTCCAAAATTTTTCTTTCTCATCCATCGCACACCCAACTTGTGGAGCATATGCACTAACAACATTCATCATTACACCATCAATTTCCAGCTTTATAAACATCACTCTATCCGACACTCTTTTCACCTCCAAAACACTCAGCATACTGTTCCTTCAGGATAATGCCTACGCCATTTCTCCTCCCATCCACACCATGATAAAACAATTTGAACCCGTCTCTGATACACCTAGCCTTGCTCCCCTTCCATCTGGTCTCTTGCACACACAATATACCAACCTTCCTTCGGTCCATCATATCAGCTAGCTCTCTCCCTATACTAGTCATACTGCCAACATTCAAAGTTCCGACCCTCACTATCATAGTCCTAGCCTTTATCTGGCTTCGGCCATGCCTTCCACCTCTTCTCCTCCTGCGGCCAACAGTAGCCCAATTTCCGCCAGCACTTTGTTGGCCAACAGTACTGGTGGCGGTCGTTGTTAACTCAGGCCTCGACCGATCCAGTATGTATATGTGTACTATTGTCTGCATGCATGATTTGGCAAAATTTTATGCTGGATGCCCTTCCTGACGCAACCCTCCCCATTTATCCGGGCTTGGGACCGGCACAAAGAAATGCACTGGCTTGTGCATCCCCAGTGGCTGGGTTAGAGTGCCCCATTTATAATAATAATAAAAAAAAAAAAGAAAAACGAAGGAACAAATAATTTTTGGATTATTAAGGACAAATTAAAAAAGGTGTTGCTTGGCTGAGGTGGCAGTCATAATTCTCTATAAATGAACTATAGTCCATGAGTAGTAATGTTACTTCACTGAAACAAAGGAAAAAGATATGGAAGAAATGTAGAAATTATTGCAGTTTACACTAATGCTGAATATGTATACTTTTAGTGGAGCTTTAATACAGATGTTTACAATGAAGTATGCTTAAATTCAATTACTATATCATGTAACTGCAGTAACTTAAAGTAGACACAGTCAGTTAATAATGAACATTAACTGATGTACTCTTGGGGGTCATATTGCTTCTGTGGAGGGTCATAGAACATGGTTCTAAGTTTAATGACAACAGCTTATGGAGTCTTGACTCCACCTCTAGAGTTCTTTCCCTAATTATTCAATTGCATTGACTCAGTGATAAGTTAAATGTGCATCTGATGATGTTGTATTTCTGAATGTGCAAGACACTGTATACATTCTGTATCTGTAACTAAATTTAAGGCCGGATTGCAAAATAATTGGTTTCAGTGTGTCTGCCCTGATTCTGAAAGACTTGCTCTCAGTCTAAGTGACTTACTTTTATGTAAGACCTATTTCTAAACAGGCTTACACTGGGGGCCAGATTCCAAAAGAGCTCCTCTCAGACTGTTCTTAGAGTAAGTGGTCACTTACCCTGTCAGCAAGGCTTTCGGAAAAGGTCCCTTTGTGCACTTCTGCATGTTCTATACAGTACCTTTCCATACACTCAGAATGAACTTGCATGTTTTACACAATATATGTCTACATATTCATATTTAATCATTGTGCTGCACTTAGCATCTACAAATTACTTCACATAATTTCCTGTCTTTTATTCTTTGTAAATTTTAGGCCTATATTTTAGCTGAAAAAGTGCCTCTGGTGCAGTTTATGTCTTCCAGTAAGTAAATAAAATAACTACACAATCTCTTCTCATGTGAAATTATATATTAATGGAAACTTCCTTTTAAGATTTTTTTCCAGCAAAATGTTATTAAAATAATCATACACAGTAAGCAGTAGCAAATATATTCCAACCATTCAGTAATCAGTCTATTAATGGAAACTTGACATATTTCATTTAATTTGGGTCCCAAGTTTCTAGAAGTAGGGGCAATATCAGGGGCAATTTATATAGCTAGTATATTAAGTAACACTGTGCATTTTAGAAACCACATGACAAATGTGCATAGTCCCAGTTAACCTCCTATATTTATAAACATCTCATATTAGTATCTTTGGCAAACTATATTAGTATAATCCAATGTCTTTCAATCAACAACATAGAAACTATGTACATGTCTCCAAAAACTTATACTGAAAACTATAAAACAATGGCAGTCGAATCTTCTTCAATTCAAATGAGCATTTTGCAATCCTTATGATGGTATGTCTGCATTTCATGCACTTCTGTATCAAATAAACTTAATGGGCACATTTATGTAAAGCAAAACCAGTTAATGTGCAGAGTGGTGTGCATGAAAAAAGTAGAAAACTGACTTAAAGTAACCAAAACAGTAATGTATTCTACTTACATCTGCTGACTTATAATTGGATTCATGGGATGATATCCACAGGTGTTTAAGAGATAATTTGTTTGTTATTTACTAAGCAGATGCCTGCTAGCTCAATGAAACAAATAGCACTGATAGACTACAAAACAGATGCAAATTTACTCTGTATACACTTACCAAGAAAACTGCTATTGCTGATCCTATAATAAATCCTGCAATCACATCTGGCCAGTGGTTTCGATATTCTGCCACCCTGTTTAATCCCGTAAGAAATGCCAAACATAATAAGGTTAAACATAGTACTGGTTTTGCAAGCCGTGACCCCTTGGCTTTGATTGTGCTGGTGATGTACATCTGAAAAACAAAAGATACAATGAGCATTAGTTATGTCATCACTGTTCTTCTTTAATTTTTTTTTTACTTTGTATCAGTGTTGAAGCTTCCGAAATAAGATGCTACATAGTTACCAGGCTGAGCATTCCTTATAGTACACAGCCAGGTATAGTGTTATACTGGATACAGTGCTATGACCAAAAACCCTATTGGAAGATAAGTGAATTGCTTTCCATTTTTCATTTTTCTTGTTAAATTACAGAAGTCATTAGTTTTGTGCTGAAGTATTAGTAATTATATGACTGTTGACATATATATATTACTAACACAAATGTGAATATTTTCTAAGTACCAAAACAGCCAGTACCTCAACTATCACTTCATAGGTTCATAGGTTCATATGTTATCTATTGTTGTGTAAGGAAAGGCAATTTCTACGTTTCAGTTTACTTCACCTGTACTAAGAAAAGCTATGAAGGTGCATAGCTTTGCCAGTCATATTTGACTTTAAGATACTGAACAGTACAGGTCAATACTTGTTTTCAGACATAACTTAAAATCAAGTTACACACTGTACTATCACATGGCTGTCATTTTATCTCTTCACATTATGTAGTTAATAGTTATTCACATTTTCCTGGCTCTGTAGAAGAGAAATTACTTTTTTTGCATTATAAGCCAAGGTATCAAGTAAAAATCCACAGACAGGAGTCTTTACAGTCCTTTATCCGCATGGCATCATAAAACAGTCATATAATTATATGCACTCAGCTTTAACAGTGAATTATTCCTCATTTATAAACAAAACATTAATTACTGAGACGTAACCAAGCAAAATATAATGTTTAAAATTAAAAGATAAACATGTCATCTCATGTACTATCACAGCTGAAGTTAATTAGTTAAATTAATATGTGACAGATTTGTAAAGGTAGCTGGAACATGACACATTTCAGATTAAAAGAAGAGTGTAACTCAGAAAAAAGAGGAGATGCAAAAGATGCTACAAGAAAAGCTGTGCCATACCTCATGAAATGAAAGAAGTAGCTGTGTAATAATTTCTTAGAGGCTAACACAAGCAGAAATATAACTTTTTTGCTTTTAGTTGCATGTGATAAAATTTTCTAATGAATATTCGAAAGAAAAACTTGCCAGTTATGAACCATGTCACATACCGCAAAACTGAGACATTTAAAGAAAGCTGGAGAGTTCTATATGCCTTTTACACAGCTCAAGTATTTGCTGATTTTTACCAAAAGTGTTTTAAGCCAACAAAAAAGTGTTTTAAGACAACAAATATTTATACTTATGGTACAGCAGAGTCAGCAGAGCATAGTATTACTATCTTACAAATCCTATTTCTGGATTGTAGTGTTGACCAACCGTTGTTTCTAGTATTGAGATGGCATTTTGTTTTATACATTTTGCTCTAGGTGACTGAATTTTATCTCACCTACAAAAGACGTGCTGTTTAGGATGACTGACTGCTGTATATAATCTTTAGAACTGTGTGTATCTGTGGGAATAGTTCTCTTCAACTGATTGCATCCATATCAAAATATTTCCTGGCAAATAACCAACGTTTCCTAGCCTAGGTTACAGCTGACAAAAAATTTGGCTCTGCATAACAAGTTAGTACTATGGCAAGAATAGAAATAGGGAAATAAATACATTTACAGCTATGTGAAATGAAGACAGCAATGTTAATAAATATATCTTTATAAGAGTAAAGTGCTTTTACACTACCTTCTGCTGTACCATTGTTTGGTACATGGTGCCATGTAATTAATATTGCTTCTGTCCAGCCACATCCTTTCAAAACATATTAAGTCCATTACTTAAGTAAGCAGATGTTTCATTACTTTCAGGAAAATATATACCACAATGAAGAAAACAGCTGTTTCATTTTTGACTAACCCTGCTATATTTACACTTTTGGATAGCAAAATCAGTAGTATCTACACTTCTGAACTTTTTATCAAGAAGTCAGAATATTCAGAGATGTTTACTTCACTGAGAGTCAGGTGGCAATAGTCCTTTATGTTAAATTGTACTCAGAAGAAGATGCGCCAACTATACAAACATAGCACTTTTGTGGACCACAGTATATGTGGTTTCGGACTTCTGTGGAACACATTTTATGTGGCTTTGTGAAGCAGGAGGAACTGAAACTGTTAGTCAGCTTGAGCTGAGATGACAAAAAGACAGGTTTAGGTGCCAAGCCCTTCAGTGCTGCTCAATCTCCTTGTGTGTGTGGGAAACTATCCTTGGGTTTACCTGTAACGATGACCAGGCCACACTAGCAGAGCAGAAGAATGCAGAAGATCATGGTCTTAGCTGTATGCAGGCTAGTGCTAGTTTGCAAATTCAGGATGGAGGATGGAGTCACAGAAGAATCTTAACCATAGTGTGAGAGCTGTGACAGCTCTGAAACCTTGCCAAGTTATGTCTTATACTCAGAGGGAAAGAATGGTTGACAATGGTGAAATTTTCAGGGTCTACAAACAGAATAGGGTGGAAAAATTATTGCTAAGAAGGAGACAGACTATATTTTTAACTAATGAAACCAGATTGATCTTCATCCCAGACGTGCCTTCCGCTGTTACCTTCCAAAGCCTTTATACCCACCCTCTCTATCTATACCTACCGTACTACCACTTCTGTACCTATTCCTCCCTGTCTTTTGCACCGCTATTCTCCTCATCAGTCCTTTTCTTAGCTACTTATTGTTGTTATCCTGCTAACGTTGACATGTACACTATACTGTGTTATCTTAAAATCTTCCTATTATTATTCTGTACAGGCTTCTAACCATTTATGTAACTGAAACTATATGCTCTGTATTAATTTGTATGTGGAGCTTTTCTTCCCGGGCCTCCACTGAAAATGGGCTCTCCAAGGCCCAGTGGACTTTCCTGGTAAACAAATGCAATAAATAAATAAATAAATACATTCTTCCTGATATACTTTAAAATATTTGGCCAGATCTGTATGCAGGCTTGCATAAGTTATACATTTTTATATGATCAATATAGGAATGTGCTTGACATGCATAAAAGTATTTGTATTTCGAACTTCAAGTGTCATCATAACATTTGAGAATTTGAACTTAATGTCACTTAATACAGTGAACAACTCTGCTAATCAGACACAGGCATACACACTTGCACACACACACACATGCATGCAAGCACATACACACACGCACATGCACACACACGCACACGCACACGCACACACCCACACACACACACACACACACACACACACACACACACACACACACACACACAAATATGCAGTATGTAAAGCTAATACATGAAATCTGCCAAACTTATATCACCTCACGGCTGTTCATATTGGACTGAAAAAATACAATTGAGTAACTAAACTTAACACAACAATAGATAGTTGAATGATCACTGCTGTAGTAGCCTTAGCTGTGTGAGATACATCCTGCCAAGGATATAAAAACTAGCCAGCTTCTAAAGCTTCAAGGCACTTTCATGCACCCAAACCATTAGTCAACTTGAGCTGAGCTGACTAAAAATACAGGTTGGGGCACTTTCAGTGGAGTCCTGGGGAGAAAAGCTCCATACATTTACAGAGTTATGTACAATTAATAATAACAATCAAGGTGACAAAGTTTAGGAAACACGTAGAAAAGTTAACAAGCTATTAATACAGAGATGAAGCACAGACATATGATCATGCACTTTATAGACATGTGTAAGTACAGTGTTATTACATTACAGAGCATTAGTATACATGCAGATCAGTGTTGCATCATCTGCATATTGCACTATTTTGGCTTTTGTCATTGCTGATAGGAGTTGGTTTGTAAACATGTTGAACAGGAGGGGGCTGAGGATGGAACCTTAGGGTACACCAACTGTGACTGGGAGTGAGGGGGAAAGAAAGATAAGCCATTTGACAGATTGATGGCAGTTGATAAGATAGCTATTAAACCAGAGCAGGGTAGGGCTGTCAAGGTTGAGATCTGAGAAGCAGGTTAGGAGTTTATTGTGGAAACTGTATCAAATGTTTTGGATAAGTCTAGAAAGGTGGCAGAGACAAGTTTACCTCAGTTCTTGTATGTGTTTATGGTGTTAAATGTCAACACCCTGGCATAAAAAAAACACACTAAAAACAAGGGGGATTGTGGGAGTGAGTGGCCACTGCAACAGTGATGATCTGAATATCTACTTTTATTGTAAGTTTACTTAGACAACTGTTCTGTGTTCATTAAAGTGATCACTGCTGCAGTAAACGTAACTATATGGGTAGATTATCTTGACTTACTGCATTTAGGAGGTGGAAGGGGAAGGGTTCAGGAGCCACTGGATAATTGTCCTAGCAAAGCATTATCTAGACCTAGAGAAGGAATCATGCTTGTAGTGCCTTGTACAAGCATGTAGAGAGGACCAAGTTGCTGCTTCTAGAAGGGTTTCTATCAGAAGACCGAAGACGCATTTTGTCAAATGCGTCTTGGTCAAACTTCAAATGTCGAAAACCCAAAATGACGAAGCGGCATATAAGCGAATTCTTTCCCTGGGAAAGAAGTCGCTTGGCCACTTCCATCACTTTGCCATTTTTGGCACTGTAGTGCAATCTCGGAGTTGGTATATTTAAGTAGGAGGGGTGTGGGGGGCAAAGCCCCCCCCCCACTTTATGTAATGTTTGAATGTGTTATTTTTTTTGGGAACAGCGATTTTTTTCCCTGGGAAAAAAATCCCTGTTCAGGTAGTTCGATGCGTTGTGAATTCGAACTTTTGAGTTCGATATAACAACGTTCGATCATTTGATCGTTCATTGTTATAATATAGACCCTTCTAGAATACTTCTAGAATTCAACCCTTTCCAAAAATCCATAGAATAGGCCAAAACCCTGATAGAGTGGATTTGACCCTCACTGGTATAATTTTGTTGTGGTGAGAATAGTAAAGTTAAAAGCCTGAGGCAACCATTTGGACATAGTCTGTTTTGACACAGGTTGTCCCTTCTTCTTACCTTCAAAAAAAACAAACAAACAACTGAAAATGGGGAAATGGAGAGTTTGGCTTAAAGTACACTTGGATATCAATTTAGGCATAAAAGAATGAAAAGTTATCAAAGAAAGTCTCTGCAGAAAACGAGATGATTCATCATTAGAGCTTGGAATTCAAATACATTTCTTGCAGAGGTGAGAGCAACCAGCAAAACTGTTTTCCATTTTTAATAAGCTCATTTCAGGGAGATTAGCAGGTTTAAATGAAGCAAGTGTTAGCTTCTCTAGTACAGAATTAAGATCCCAAGGAGGAAATGCCTTTTTAGACACCTCTTTCAAAAACATTTTGACACGAGAATGCATTAGAAATAAGACCTGTGAGCAGATATCTTCCTTCATAGAGCAGAGCCTGAAGTCACTACATCTGACCTCAATATTGCAGGAGCTCTGCCACAAGGCCCTACACCGGCAAGTTAACTGAGAATTTTATTTTTTAATAGCCTGTGGTCACTACATCTGACCTCAATATTGCAGGAGCTCTGCCACAAGGCCCTGCACCTACAAGTTAACTGAGAATTTTGTCACTGTTTAATAGCCTGCTGTCACTACATCTGAACTCAATATTACAGGAGCTCTGCCATAAGGCCCTACAACTACAAGTTAACTCAGAATTCTGTCACTGTTTAATGGCCTGCAGTCAGTTCATCTGACCACGGAGGAGCTCTGGCAAAAGACCCTACACCTACAAGTTAACTGAGAATTTTGTCATTATGCAATGGCCTAAACATACTACATCTGGCCTTGATATTGTAGGAGCTCTGCCACAAGTCCATACATCTACAAGTTAACTGAAAATGTTGTCATTTTTAATGTAAGCATATTTCTCATGAAAAACCTTGCTGCATATTAACTTTAATCAGTTAAATACATGCCTGCTATGTGATTGAAAGTCTCTGTGAATAGCCCATGCACTTTAAGGACCTCTAACTAAGGTGGCCGCTGTCACCATTTACTTAACATGTAGACTATACTGCATATGCCAATTATTTAGTCTCAGGAAATGACAACCTGTTTTACTTGCATCTCTTTGTTAATTGCTTTGCTCTGGTTATAAACTGATTGTCCTCAGTTAAGAACTGACCTCAGGGTGGGAAGCCCGCTCTGCTTGGCTTCACTTCACTCCCCCACCCTACCCCCAATTCCCATACACCCCATCTTACTCTACTATTATACTTCTTACGTACACATTTCACTTGGGACTCTTATTCCAAAACCCTCTCCAAATGACCTTACTAATTATATATATATATATATATATATATATATATATATATATATATATATATATATATATACACACACACACACATCTGTTTCTTGTTTCCTACTTCCCTATCTTTATTTAATTTTTAGCAGCCACTGTGGTGCAGCGGTTAGCATTGTCACCGCACAGCAAGAGGTTCTCATGTTCGATTCTCGACTGGGGTGCATCCTGTGTAGAATCTGCATGTCCACCCTGTGGTCGTGTGGGTTTCCTCCTGGTGCTCTGGTTTCCTCCCACATTCCAAAGACATGCAGTATGTGGAGTGGGCATTCTAAATTGGCCGTGTGTGTGAGTGAGTGGTACAGATGAACTACCAGAAGCTAGGCTAGCCACCCGGTGGTTAAACCTTGGCTTGCGATGACTGTCAGTGCTGAAATGACACCCCTACTCATGTGCAAAATGGAAAAAAAAGGGTTGAGGATGGAGTAATGGATTTCATTTTTAGCTCATCTCCCAACTTTCTCCCTTCTATACTGCTTTGCACTATATCCATTTATAATCATAACCCTCCCTAATAGTACCTACCTAGTCCACGTTGTATCTTTTGCTTTTCTCAAATAAGCCCTCATTTCTTCTTATTTTGACTCCATCATTACACTCTAGTCTTTAACACCCCTCTATTCCTTACATTCCAGAGAAAATACCAGGACAACCTACCTCTCTTCATTCATAGAAATACTTCTCTCTCTCACCTATCCTCTTCCATCTTTTAGAATGAACCACCACTGAATCTTCTACTATCCTGAAACGTCTTGTTTCCTTCTTCATTAGTACTTCCCCACTACTTAGTATCTATAAAATACAGATTCCTGTGCGTAATTATGCTGCTCTTCAGCTTATCCTCTATTCTTCTCCTCCTGCTGTGTTATCTTACATACTACCATGACACAATAATATCTTGCAACATCTCTCCAGCTCTGTCCCAACCACCTATCTATACTTCCTTTTTACATGCACCACACATTGCAGCAAACCTATTTAATATTGCCCCTCACCTTTATTCCAAATAAAGGATGATTAATTGCATGTCACCTCAAAACATAACAAAATTAAGTGCAAGAATCCTCTCCAAAAAGTACGCATAATTCCCCAATATATTAAAATCCTTCAAGGTGGAGATACACACCGTAATCCTGGCCCCACTTCTGTAACCCAAAAACAGCCATTCCCCAATCCTGGTCACCTAATTTTTGTTAGAAGTATAAGAAATAAAACTGCTGAACTACATGAATGGATTACCCAACATATGCCTGATGTGCTGCAAATGCAACTTGGATTAAACCCAGAAAAACGACTTTAGATGTTATACCTCCTGGCTATAATATCATCTGTAATGACTGTATAAAGCGGAAAGGGGGTAGTATTGTTTTAAAATATTTACCAGTATGTATGACATTTCCTCCTACAGCAAACCAATACCAAAATTCAGTTCTTCAGAGCTTCTCATAGGTTTCCTTAAAATAAACAATTTTACACAAATATGTATTACTGTCCCTTATATCCCTCCTGGCAACAATACAGCTATACTGGACAATATTCTACACTGAATATTCATAACCCTTCCACAAGAAAAAATATTGTTAGGTGATGTGAATGCCAGCTGGAGATAAACTCTAACTCCCCTTCATCTACTATGAACTTATATGGTTTCACACAACTAATTAATAACCCACACATTACAGAAAGACATCAAATTCTTTATTAGACTGGGTCCTAATATCAGACCCTAGCAAATACTCCACCACAGGTACGATGTCAGCCTCTCTCAGTGATCACCTCCCAATCTATGCAACTAGATATCTCAAACATCCAGTTAAACAGCATATTTACAAAAGAAGATGTAACATATCCAAGTTTAACCCTGAAATGCTCACTACTACACTATCACCTATTAACTGGAATGTCTTAAAAAAACCTCCCCTTAGATGATGCTGTAACTGAATTCAGTACAACTTTTCTAAATATCCTAAATAGCCTTGCACCACCAAGAAAGAAGAGAATGAAAATAAATAATGCAATTTTGCTATCCAAAAAGAGTAGAATGCTAATGCAGGATAGAGGAAAAGCATGGAAAGAATAGCAAAAATATAAAACATCTTAATATCGTGAAAAATTCTGAATGCTTTGCGACCATACTAAAATAAATAAAGACATAAAAATGATACTATAATAACTTTCAGAATAATACTAAACACAGCTCTAAAAAATTTTGGATATCAGTTAAAGAAATCTTACATCCCAGACAAATATTCAACCCAAACCCCTCTCCTGATAAGTCACCTCTTGAAACTGCAATACAGTTCAACTCTTATTTTACAGACAGTATAGCATCTCTAACCAAGGATTCCTCAAAGTCTAATCCCAACCCTGCCCAACAGCCACATATGACCACATCCACTTGTCTTCTTCAAATCTATGCCCACATCCTATTTAAAACTACACTTAAACAAATTTAAACCATGCTTTTCTTCAACTGATGAACTTCCAAGCAAGTACCTAAAACAGCAGCCAGCAGCATTGCCTATCCTGTCTCAATCCTTATAAATAATCAGTTTGGGAATTCCATGTTCCCTGTCTCTGGAAAAAGTCACACATTATCCCTCTGCAGAAAGGATGAAATTTGATTGACATCAAAAACTTTAAACTTATAGCAATCTTATCTCCTCTCACCAAAATACTTAAACAATATATTCAAAACAATTGCTAAACTATCTCCTGCAGAAAGAACTCCTATCCCCTACACAACATGGCTTCTATCCTTCACATAGTACTAGGACCGCCCTTCTAACCCCTATAGATACTGTCAATAAAGCTAGAGATAATGGCAAACTAGTCTCATCCTTATTTCTAGACTTGTCTAAAGCCTTCAACACAGTTTGTCACAGCAAACTTCTACTTCAAATGTTCTCACTAAGTCTCTCTCAGCCCACCCTTCTGTGGTTCAAAAGCTACCTGTCCAATAGGTATCAGTCAGTAAAATGGCACTCCATGCTATCTCCTTACCTCCCAGTCACCACCGGTGTACCGCATGGCTCTATCCTTGCTCCCCAACTCTTTAACATTTTTGCCAACACTCTCTATACTTCCACACAACAGACCATCCTAATAAAATACGAAGATGATTCCACTCTCATCTGCACATCTGACAACATGGTACACCTCCAAAAAAATTACTCAAAAACCTTTAACAGCCACTGAAACATGGCTTCGTAACTCAGAACTCATGCTCAACACAAAAAAGATCAAACCACTACTTTTTTCCCCAAATCCCTCTCATGAAAAACAAAATTTAAAGTTCTCTATCTTGACAATACAACTATTGAAGTCATAGCAAACTATTAGGGGTGATAGTGGACGATAATCTAACATTCAACCTGCATATACAAAATTGCATAAGAAAAATTAATCATAAACTAGGGATGCTTTTACAAAGCCTAAAACCTAAGACTACACTTGCCACTACTTATCTCTTCCTCATTCTTCTTTATGGTGCTCCCATCCTTACTAACCTCCAGGTTTCACAAAAATTAACAATGATATAACAAAGTTCTACATTTGCAGCACATACCCCTTTCAGAACCCACCACAGAAAAGCCTAAATTGATTAGAACTGCCCCATCAACTAACATATACAGAACTTCTTACCACCTATAAAGTTATCCAGCATCCATCTGCCTGTCGAGCACTAAAAAATATTTTACACAACTATGTTTGCAGTCGGTCATTGTGATCCAGTGATCAAAAACTCATGTCTGGCTACAAATCTAGCAAATCTGCTTGGCATTGCTAAAGAAGGTTGTATGGGTTGTATGTCTAGGTTATTTGTAGAAGGTTGCTATGGCCTAGAAATTCTTATCTGTATTCATCTGGATTATATCCTCCCACCCATCTTTCAAAACCACTCTGAAAGGCTTCCTAGCCAAAATCTGGCTCTGGTTTTCCTCAAAACAAGGATAAATCATATCCCTAAATGTGAACAAGTACATTTTCATTCCTTATACCTCCTTACTCTCCATTCATCACTTACTTCCTTACTGCTATCTAATTCTCTTCCCTGACTTTCTAAATATACCATAAGCCTGTTTCCCTCACTTCATATTGCAGTTACTATTGTATTAGACTAACTTAACTTTACTTTCTCTACAGACTGTCTAAAATTTCTCTAAATATTAAATTATTATCATATACCTTGTATCGATTTTTAACCAATGCGTTTATATTATGTCTAATTTGTTATAATTATTTAAACTGTAGATATTTTTGTTTTATTTTTGAAGATTGTAAAATTATTGTTCTTAAAATATTTTGCAATAATTTGGAGCTTTTCTCTCTGGGTCTCCATGAAAATGGGCTTTCTACTCAGTTAGACTTTCCTGGCAATCAAATGTCAATAAATAAAATAAAATAAATATGCTGAAATGGCTGATAAATTAACCTTGACAGAGGAGTAAGAAAAGGCCATAGGATAGTAAGTCACACAAATATTGTAAAACCAGAGAAACACTAACCCTAAGTGACTGCTGGTTATGTTGTTGTTACCAACTAGAAACCTGTTACATTTGCTAATATATCATTTTCTAGTAGTGGGATTTCTTGCCTCCGTTAGCACCTGCTGCACATCCAAAGTAAACAAGTCCCTAAAGGGGATTAAGACCCTATCATCCAGTCAGTTATTTGAAGCTGATTGTGGTCAGGATGTATCAAATACCCGTGATACTGAGTGTAAATCAATTCTGTGAAGAGATTTTTGGTCATTGCCCCTAGCCCTTTTCAAAAGAAGGGAATACCACTGTTGCCTGGGCAAGAAGGGAATCACTGCAGTGATCTTGAGGGATTCCTTCTGAATCTTCAGAAGTACCCTGGATATCTGTGGAAAGGGTAGAAAAGCATACAGAAACATTCCTGTCCAAGGAAAAGAAAAGACAGCTGTCTTCCAGTTCTTCTTGCATGGACACCTGGAGCAGAATCTTGACAGCTGATTATTCAGAGTGGAGACAAACAGGTCTACTTGAAGAACTCTCAAGGTAAATATGATTTCAACACAGCCAAATGGAGCTCACAGGAAAAGTAGAATCATAAAGCAATAAACTGGGAGTGCCCAAAGAAATGTTGAATCACAAAGGAACAAACTGGAAGTGGTCCCAGAAAAAGTAGAATCACAAAGCAACAAACTGAGGAACTCTCCACAGGTGAATCAAATCTTGAAAACCCCCTGATCTTGTTTCCATTTATGAGGGCTTGCCTTTGTCCAGCTCATCTCACCTGGCACACCGTTTAACTCTGATGGAATGTAGGATGCATAGAGGGTAGGATTGTGCTGTGAAGCTATATCCCAAGCTAACATGTATAGTCTGCAAAGGGGGTGTAACCTGGTTCCCTCTTGCTTGTTGATATACCACATGACTATGGCATTGTCTGTAATAACTTAATGAGGACCATGAAACCAAAGATGATTCAGAGAGATGAGTGCCTTGATCATGGCAAGCATCTGCTTTATGTTATGTGGTTGTGTCTGTCATTTCTGTCTCACACACCATGCACTTTTATTTCACCTGAATCTGCTCTCCACACAAAGTTTGAGGTGTATGTGGTGACTGACTGCTTTAAAGCAGGGAGGGAGAAGGGGAGGCCTGGATTTAGGGATATTTTTCATCTCCTCCAGGTGATTTATCTTCCTGCAAACCCCATCATTTGAAACGGAAAAGAAAAGGATGCTGGTGGTGGGACCAAAGAGAGTTCAGATACCACTGTATCTTTCTCATCTGCAGTTTTGACAGAAGTATCATGAGAATTATAGACGCCATGAGAACCAAAATCATGAGGTATTCCCTCACAGTGACCACAGTCTGATTTATGTTGATCAGTATTTGATGCAGGAATCATTGGAAAATGAACCATAAAGCACTGTGGAGAAGGATGAAGTTTTTGTCACATGGGATCACCCATTACCAGAAGTTCAAAAAAATAAATGTAAGAAATCCAGATATAGTAGTCCAGGAAAAAAAAAGACAAAACTTGCATTGATCATTGAAATTATTACACTGAGTGATTACAGTATTTTACATACAGAGAGACACAATGTCATAAAATATCAGGGTTTGCAGGCGGAAATGACAGCAATATGGAAGAAAGATGCCCAGTCAGTTTCAATAGTACTAGGGGCAGCAAAAATAATTTGCAGTCATATTAAGATATGCTACCAATATTCGTACGTCCATATGAATTAAAGAAGGAGTCCGTTTTGTGTATATTGCAGGCGCTGCAAAAAGCACTTTCAGCTAGCAACACAGATTGAAACAGTACTAACTTCATGAACTTTAATCATACCAGTACTTATGGGGTCTATTCCCCAGCATGATATTAGAAATCCAAAAGATTTGGAGAAATTAAACTGGGAGTCTTGCTTGGGGTATTATGAGAATCATAGTTGCAATGAGACCCAAAATCCTGAGGTATTCTTACAGTGAATGAAGTCTGAATGGAGAACCATAGAAATAGATATAGCTATATATATAAATTCTTCCTGTGGAAGAAACATTCTTTGTACTGAGGAGTCTAGTTGACACCCCAGGAAGACAACTCTGTGTGAGGGAGTCAAAAAAGACTTTTGAATGTTCTCTTGGAATTCCAGCTTGTGAAAGAGATATTTCACTCAAGTGCATGATTTTTAACACTTTTAAAAAGGCTCTGCAAAGATTAGCAAATCATCTAAATATGGAAAATATGGACACCCTGTAGCATGCAATGAGCTATAACTGGAGCTGGACAACTTGTAAACACTGTTGCTGCAGTGGATAGTCTGAATGGTAAGTCAGAGAACTGATAATGCTACTCAGACACACAAAGCCTTCCAAATTTTCTACATTACCAAATACTGGCAATTATTCACTTGGAGATATCTACCTAGAAGCTTCTATACACCACATAGGCTAACAGAACTGGTGTAATGGAGAAGGCTCTCAAAATTCTTTCTGTAACGGCTCACACTATTTTCTGAGGGACTGTGAAACCTCAGTGGTCTCCCACTGAAAACATGGCATATTCTGGAAATGGTCTCAGACAAAGAGAAACATCCACTGGGAGAATCAGTAACTGAACTCTATTCTGTCTAACTCACTAATCTGAGGAGAAAACCCTGTGTCTGCCCCTTCATCTTCCTGTCCAGATTCAGAATATTGAATCTTTTCAGGAAAAGAAGCAACCCTCTTTCTTTTACAAGAAACCACCAAATAAGAAGGATCAATAGCCTGAATTAAACCCTGAGCCAGACCCAGTAAATTACTCCTGTGTAAGGAAATCTGACTAGGAATAGATGCATGTTTTCTTTTCTGTTTCTTTTTGACAGGAAAAATGGGGCCAACACAGTTATTAATGCCACTAGCAGCTTCCTCAGGGATGGGCACAACATTCTGACCAAACTGAGAAGTCTTACCTGTTCCCTCTCCCACGACTGACAAGAGTAGCTCTCCCTTGCCCACTGAAAGGACCCCAACAGTGACAGAGGACATTGATTATCCCAGTCCATAGTGGCTGTAGGTGTTACATCAGAGGGATCCAGGGTAAAACAGGTGGTCTATGAAACCAGATTTGGACACAGCAATCAATTGCTAGTTGGCTGTGGAGGCAAAGGCTGTTTACTTAACTTTTTTCGTTTCTTGGTTGGAAAAAGGACCACCCATGGTAATGGTAGTTTGTTCCATTGTCAAAGTGAAAATGGTGCAAGCAGCACACGCCAGTAAAATATCATCAAAACTCCCTTTTTCCCAGTAAAATACAATAAGCAATTTAAAGCATTTTGGCAGCCGCAAAACCTAAAATATACACAATTTCTCCACAGAAAAAACATTTTCCCACTACTTTAAACAACTTTTAAACTAACAGGGAAAATGTGCTCTCCCTTTTAAAAATACAATTAAGACTTGTGACAGTCTGTTAAAATATTTACTCAGTTAAAAAGCAACTTTCTTAAGCAGGAAAGTACATTTAAACAATAAACACTTTATGTGGAATGTTTCTCCCCAAAGGGAACTTATCTGCGCAGCAAAGGAGAATTGCAAGCCGATTGTCAATCCTAAAAGCCCACACAGAAGTGCTCTCTTTAACAGTAGGAAAGCTCTGAAGGGCTTAACACCCAAACCTGTCTTTTCATACAGCTCACTTTAAGCTGACTAATGGTCCTGGCACATGGAAGGTGCTCTGAAGCTTTGAAAGATGGCTGGCTCTTATATCCTTGGCAGCTAAGACTACTGCAGCAGTGATCAATATAGTGAACAGCTTAAAATACAAATATACTACTAGCTGTGCATGATGCCCAGAACACAAGCTATGCCAGGCTCATTAAACAATAAAGAATTCATAGTACTCGTCCCATTCTCTACCCTTCTACTTTTCTTCTGTTCTTTGTAGCCTTCCCTTATCCTGTTGTTATTCAACCTTACTTTACTTTTTGTTCTTATTCCACTGTTAGTGTTTAACGGTTCCTTATTACTTCTTTTAATATTTTAATGTGTTAATTTCTTTACCTCCCAAACTTTCCAAGTATACTGCTTGTAACTCGTTAGGTAAACCCACAAGACCCATAAAGATTTTAATGGCGTGAACTACGAGTACAGCACAGTCAACAGTCTTAGATTAGAGACAGAGAGTTGCAATCAGAGGTGGAGAGAATCAAACAAGCATATCCAAGGTGAGACATCTTAAGAACTCGAAAGCTATAATGCTGTGCGCTATAGTGCTAAATGCTTTCATCGGCTTTCTCAGAGGTCCTTATGTTAGTTTCTCCTAAGAATTACTTTAACCATTCTTTCTATCTTATAAATCCAGCAATAAATTAATCTGCTACAAAAACTAAGTAAAAAAATAGACACTTTGGCCATATATTTAACACATTATTAAAACAAGACATACTTTTTTTCTTTTTTTATATTTGAAAATGTACCTGTACCTTTATGTCCCTTTCAGCTTAGCTTGCACACTAGTTTCTTTCATCTCCTTGTATTTCAGTCATTACTTTCCCATGGTTCACTGCCTTGCCTCATGTTTACCAAATGTTTCTTCTCTAATTTCTGTCTCATCTGCTTTATTTTCTGACAGATGCAAGACATTGTTTGTTTTTATTGCCATACCTTTAAATATTTTCTTCATGGTTATCTTCTAACAGCTGTATATGTGCTATGATTTTTTGAGATGTAATTATACACTGATTGCAATAAAATTTTTAATGTTTAATACTTCTGTGTACCCCCATAAATTAAATATGCACACATGCACTCTGTGCAGTTCCTCACAGAAATTATGAATAGAGTTTAGGAATGAATATACACTCACACATAAAATCCATTAAGGACTTTACATGCAAGGCTTTACAATACAGCCAGGTCGATCACAGTGTGACTACAACTGTACATATTGCAGTGTGTGTGTAGTGGCATTTCTTAAGCAGATCTTGATCTACTCACAGATTGCTGATCATGATACAGCAGTCTAGCAAAACCTGATTTGTCAGCTGCAACTCTACATCCACCCCCCCCAGAGGACACATATTAAAGGCCATTCTAGAGGTTCACTGAGTCAGGTTTCTCTGGATTGTAATTGATGGTACACAAGTCACTTGTTATAGTTTGCTCAGCAAATATGAATAGAATCCTAACAACGCTTTGTGACATTTTTTTTCTCACTCAGCCTACCAAAGTGAAGAGTAATGAAGAGGAAAGAAATTCTTCATACAGTTGACCCCAGACTGAGCAAGATGGAGAGGTATGTGCCAATCAGCACTACACTTCAGTCAATCTTTGTCAAAATGCCTTATCAGAATGTAAAACGCTGTATCATGAATCTCACACTCTCCATTGCATGTTTCTTTTTTATCCATTTCTGCTCTTATGCATTGGTTAGACTTGTATGCCATGATCCATACTGGGAATTCCTTTGTTGACTCTCATATAAAGTTATTCTAACAAAGGCTTCACTGATTGCAAGCTTAGGTATAGCACCAGAGTGGAAACTGCATCACACACATGGAGGGTTTTATTTAATTTGGGTGGATCCCCTACTTCACATTTGTATTCAGGTGTAAGTCTATGTTGTACTCAGTACACGCTGCTACTGCTCCAATGGAAATGGAAACCTCTAAAGCTCCTGAGTTTGGAGTTGGCAGTTGGGCTTAAATTGGTCAAAGTATAATGTCTGTTAGCTTAGTGTAAAGAGGGTATGTATACCTAGTGTCAGGACCAAAGGCTGACAAGGCCAGTACAGATGCTTGCCGTTTTTCTCATTCATACTTATCCTACCCTTAGTAAAGTCTGACAGCTGTAGAAATTTGTAAGATCCTGAGGAAGTGATGACTCTGATGTAATCTTCAGGGTTCAGTGACAGTGGCTTAACAGGTGGAAGGCTGGATTATCAGAAGTCTGTGAGTTCTATTCTCATGCAAAGTGCTTGGATTGGTCTTTCAGTACTGACACTGTAGGACAGCATGGGGGGTACTGTGCTTATGAGTGTGTCATTTGTTTTTGGAAGAAATGTTTATCTGAGGACTCATCTGCCTGTTCTGATGGTAGAGCAATTTGGTGTAAAATATAGCTTAGCACAGTCCAAAAAGAGTAGGGATGGTTTACTGAGATGCAGCTTATATTACACATCATTCACTTTATTTAATTTTCAAATTTATTTGTATATATGTTGCTTTATTCTTGCTCATTTTTCCTCATACCTAACTCCCTACCATTTCTGATATATTCATACTCACTAACATATCCCCACTATCTCAAATCTTACTGTGTAACAGTTCTTCAAAACTACTTCATCAAATGTGCCACACAGATATGAGCATAATTTTAACTTTCTTAATATTCTTATTCTCAGTGTTATAAACAACATATAATTGTATTTTCATGTCTATATTATTGAAAAAGTCACATTTAAAATTTCTTAAACTGTTAGCAAAACCCCTTCAACTTTCTAAAAGTCAGTAGTTTGTGCTCCATTGACTCTTCCTCCTTATATCTGTCACATAAAATGTCCTCGTCTTTTATATTTAATTTGTCTTTTAATAGGTAATAGATTTGACATTAATTTCTACAAAAGAACTACACAATCTTATGTATTTTCAAACCTCTTATCCTCAGCTGACTTTTCTTCATACCTATGAAACTCTTTCAGTTGTATAATAGTTATTATTCATAATTCATTCACACCATTCTTTCCTTTTCTTGGGTACATCAATCTCTTCATAATATCCACATGTTTAAATGTGATTTATATTCACTGACCTTATCATTTTCCATCTTTTCTCTGCAATCACTGTTTCCCATACCTCTTCATATTTTTGCCCAACATAACAATTACTAACTGTCTTGTCAAACTGTATCTTTATTAGCATGCAGAACAAAAGTGATAATGAGAAATGTACAATAGGATTTGCTGAACCCCATTTATCATCATTCTTACTCCAGTGTAGTGGATTTAATTGGGTTAAATCTCAATACCCATATATCCTCCAAAACTATTTCTAATATCCCTTTTCCCCTAACACTTGGAAATGTATGCACTACACCTATGTACATCCATTTTCTCAGTAAAATATATGGTATTAAATACATATTCTTTTTGTAGGGCAATGGAAGCACTTTCTATGGCCCAACACATTTCTTTATCTCTTGCAATAAGTCTTCCCATTACTGTACTAGTAAATTTTGCCGTCCAAATTTCATACTTAATATGCTTACATCTTTACTAATAAAATACAAAACCCTTTACTTTTCTCCTATTTTGTTTTCAAAACTACCTTCTACAGTTGTCATTTTATAACTACAGTTGTTTCTTTCATCCAGTTTCTATTTCTGGCAATACTAATACAATTATATGCACAAGACATAAACATTGGAATTTTTCTCCCTTTTCTTATGTCCCACTGAGCATCTTCTACCTATGTCTGACAACTTCCAATTGTAGTCTGCATCACTTTAATAAAATTACACTGCTCATTAAACATCACTGCTTTACTTCTTTGTTGCTTGCACACTTTCTCCTACTCATCCTTTTACCATACATATTTTTTTTCTTTCTTCTTCTTCAATTTTAATTCAACACCTCAAGTATTGTTTTCCCAGCTCTATAATTTTATACAATTATCCATGTTTATTCATGATTTAAACCATTGAATACATTTACAACACATTAATTCATCTTCTTACTTCTATTTCAGTATTAAGAATTACTTTACTACTATTAACATAAAGGATTATGTCTAGGTCTCTGATTACAGACAATTTATTATATGTTCAAAACAAAATGACAAGAAATTCACCTGGAGATAACATATTAAAGGATACAACTGGTGAGACATGATCATAATTCTTTATAGCAGATGGAGCTCCACTTAATAAAAATTACAGAAAGAAAAGGCATAGGCGCATATACCCCAGGATTCAATAAACTCCGTGTAGGCTTTGCTCAGAGCCTACACGGAGTTTACATGTTTGAGTGATAGAGCGCAACCAGCTTTATTGTGCAATACATATTATTGATGTGTGGCATGCCTAAATTACGTTTTGTGGCTGGAAAAACTGTTGCCAGCCAAAGCTGTTTAAGCAAATGTGGATACAATTCTGTTCAAAGCAGAACTCCTACCATCTGTGCGTTTGCACTGAATGCCACAATGACCAACAAGGCTTCACAGATAGCTGTAGGTCTCTTAGTGCAACAAATCTCTGCAAAGGCCAACGTAATGAGAGGACATTTAACTAGACATAGGGACATATTTGCCATAGGTGTCATATAGACATATGGTAGAATGAAACTCAGACGTATCTATTATCCTCTTTGAGCAAGATATGTGGACAAAGGCATACATAATGAGGGTACAAAGACCCCAAAATAGGGACAAATGTTTAATATTAGACTTCCAAACTTAGAAAGTTGATAGAATAAATATGTTAAACATTAGCATGAACTTTCTGAACAGTATGAAGTTTGAAACTCAAAATTTAGTCATCAGTTTCTGACTTCACTCCACAATGACATGCCACTGATTTGCCAGAAAACAAAAATGTTATGAGGAAAAGATCACAAATATGAGACAAAACTGGACATTCTGCACAAATCAGGACAGTTGAGAGGTATGCACCCAAATGTATGAAATTACATCACAGACATCATCCCAATGATATGGCAGGAAGCCACAAATTTGATAAGGGAAAACATCTGGACATCCTGGGAATATCTGGACAGTTGAGAGGTATGAATGTCAAGTATATGGTCCAAACACACTACAAGACAGTGTACCTACAGTGCAGAGTATTGCGATATCCCATTCCTGGCATTCTGTACTGAAGCTATGTTAAAGATATGTAATAGGACATGGACTGCCATGTAAAATGATCACTCTGGGGAAGTGTGTGTATTGAATAGGGACACACAGATGAATTCTAGGAATGAACACAGGGAAAGAGGATGGGAAACTCCCTCATGTACAGTAGAGAAGGGCATGTCAGTGGAAGATGGGTGTAGCAGCAACACCAAGCACATATCTATATGTTACAGTACAGACTGTACAGTAAAAATGTGTTGTCTTTGACTGTTTCACAAGAAGAAATAACAATGGGGAGAATATCTGTGTGAGACAAACATCCTTACATGAATAATGCAGAGGACATCTAATAGGGATCTGACATATAATTGGGATAGGGTGCACATTGTGAAGTTGTGCAAACAGATATGCCTGAATGTGAAAGTACTCTCAGTAGAGGTCTTCAGCAAGGTAGCCACAGGTAAAGGATCATGGAAAGCATTACATGAACCAACCAAAATCATGGACAATATCAAAATAATACCACCATTAATCCCATGTTTCTGACATAACATATGTGATGTGGAGTGATATCAAATGAGCCTGCACACACACACGCACACACGCACACACTCACACACACACACACACACACACACACACACACACACACACACACACACACACACACACACACACACACACACACACACACACACACACACACACACACACACACACACACCTGAACAACTATTATGATACATCCACACTCTATGAGGGTAACCATGCACACTGTCCTGGCACTATAATATCTGAAGGCAGTGTTAGGAGAGACACTACTGTACCTGTATGCAACAGTATTGGCAATACAGGCTAGTTGCCTAGTGTGCATGACATATATATATGGCACAATCCACATTGTCACAAATTATGTACATGCCATTAACAATGTTAAACAGCTATGTATTTAGTCTGTGCATAAGCAGAACAGGTAGCACACATGCATCTGGTGTAACAACTTGATTGGTGTTCTGTACCATAACAGACCATATCCACAGAAAGAATACCTAGGTATAGCCAATAAGCTGTGTGACAGTGCACTGTGACAAAGGTTCATAGGATGATACTAGGGTATTGGACCAGATGCCCTTATAAGCCTTGCCAAGAATTTTGCCCATGTTGCCAGCAACTGTTTCCCATGTCTAGCAGGGACACAGGTGGGACCCCAGGGTTATATTTTCTGTTTCCCATTCAGTTGTCTAGGTTCCTCTTAAAGAGGGCTATAGAGGTACTCATTTAGTTACACATCACTGGAAGATGTATAGGGAGGTGGTACACTTCAGTTACACATCACTGGAAGATGTTTAGGGAGGTATATGAAGAAGGGCGCATTGAACACAGTAATCTGTGTGATGAAGGCTGGGAACCATGAAGGTATTATGGCCTCTGATCTGCATGTCCTTCACATATCTAGTACTCATGTTACATTCAAGGGAGTAGTCAGCACTGTAACCACATGCTGGTAGATGTACCGATTATTATCTAACCCAGGACATGAGTCACATACCTATTGGTCTGATTAAAGGTTGTAATGTCCACATTATACTTGGGTGGTGTGTTTGTTTCCTGATTCAACAAACACTTCCATGCTTCTTGTCAATGTAGGTGTTGTCATGGCTGTGTTGCTGTTTTTGGTATGTGTTGATACTGTCTGTATTAAACTAATATTATAGTTGGAATCGATGATTGTCACAATCTGTAATCCTTCAGGCAGCCGTTTGGACACAGCATGTGTATGTCATCTGTTATGCCCATCACTTAACTAATAGGCAGAAAAGGACCTAATAGATACCCCTGATGTACTAACCTGATCACTGGACCTGAGATATAGGCTATGTCACGCATTTTAACATAATGAGATACCATATATGTCATACAGTGGTGTACCCATTTGGTGATATAGCTGTTTATGGCCACATATGACAGTGTTGATTGAATACCACAGTGTGGATCTGTGTCAAATGCATTGAGCTGGTCATGTTCCACAAGATGATACTGTTGTCATCATGCATGCCTTCCATGACCTCTTTGTGGGCATCTATCAGATGTAACAAACTTGATGTAGCATCAACAACTCACACAAATCTGTTGCACACACCCCTGGAATATTACTAGTATACATGTAAAACAGGTCCATGGTGACATGTCGGTCTACCTCACAGTCGAGGAGAGTCAGGATGTCTCTATACATGCATGCATCAGGTGCTATCCCCCCAACTCAGGTGGATGCATGTTGATGTACACCCTTGTATGGGAACATCAGCCATGTTGAAAGTGTGTTGAACAGTGTATTTAACCATATCAGGAAGGTGTATGTGCTGAGTCTTGCCATAGATGATCTGTGATGTTGTCACAGCCCATTGATTCCAGGTGATAGGCCTGGATGAAGGTAAGACAGTTCATATTGCCTATCGTGATCTGGTCTAGGGTTTTGACACACTCTCCCATTATCATTGAGAAACCTCCAAGCTGGGGATTAACCCTTATATCAGCTGATGGGTAACTGACTGATTCACTGACAGAACACATCATGTGAAAGTTAGTGAACCGACCTGTACCAGTAGAGCTGTTACCATTTACAAACCCTAGGGATCTGTGCTTGGCCCTTCACTGTTTGAACTCTATTTCTCGACAGTTCAGGTTAAACTATATGGCCTTTGGCTTACCAAGTTTGATTCTTGTATATTGTGTGCAATTATTGAGTCCATCAAAGGTGATAACAGTACAGGAGGAGTTAACAACAACTGAATGATGACATAGGCACACAATTTACAAATAAATGCAGAAATGTGTGTTTGTAATGTTGTCCACCTGAAAAGTGGAATTCCATGTTAATCACAGCATTGACAACAGTCTTGCTATGCAGAAGCTAAGTGATGCAAGCACTGGGAACACATGGCGATACCAATCTGAACTTTGACCACCAAGTGTCCACACTGGTATTGAAAGCCTATGTTTTGAATATCATAAGTCACACCATCATATTGAGATCTTAGGATTGTATGACAACACTGTAGTCAAACTTCAACACCACACTAATAGAGTATAATGCTCGCTTTTTCAGGGCCTACAAATCATGTCATGATGTATACAGATAGATTAAAAGTCATGTCACTGTAACCTTTACTGTATACAATGAGGTGATTGCCTGGCCTCCAGGCCAGTCTCTGACCCTGCCCTGGTGGGAGTACTGCATATCCAAAAATCTGATACAACTGATGACATCAGCTGTGTCAGCTGAGGAGAATATAACAGTGTCCCACATGCTGGTGTAAAATGCTCTCTGTAATGTCAAGCAACAGCACACACACACACACACACACACACACACACACACACACACACACACACACACACACACACACACACACGGCTGACTGCAGTGAGAATAGAACCCCCACCTATCTAAATACAGAGACTACAGAACCCAGTATTAAGTGCCATAGCTCAAGTCCAATTTGAAGTGTCTCAGACAACACTGTATAGCTGATGACATCAGGCAGTGTTTGCTGAGGAGAATATAACTGTGTCCCACATACTGGTGTAAAATGCTCTCTGGTAATGTCAAGCAACAGCTCACACAGACACACACAGACACACATACACACACACACTCACACACACACACACACACACACACACACACACACACACACACACACACACACCTGGTTGATTGCAGTAAGAATAGAAGCCCTACCTATCTAATTCACAGACAACAGAACCCAGTACTTTACGCAGGCAGCACAGCTCAACTCCAGCTTGGAGTGTCTCAGACAACACTTTACAGCTGTACATAGGGGATGATTTGTATTAACTTTGCACATTAATACTGAAAAAGCAACAAACACAGTTTACACCTTCACATCAGTGTTGTTTGTATACTGTGAGATGGATTTTAACTTCTAAATATTTTATTGTTATTATAAACATGTTTTGTATTTTTGTTTTGTTTTGGTGGTTGGTTTTAGTCTTTATAGTCTTTGTTTACTGTTTTTTAGTTTACTATGCTTGTTTTTTAACCAGTGAAACAGCCCTTTTAAAATGTTCTAAAAGTGTGAATTGAGATTTTGGTATGAGGCAGCCTTTTTTGCAGGGCTCACTGTTTTTGGTTCCTGAAGAAAGAGCAAGTTTCTGATGAAGAAAAATGTAATTACTGGAATGAAAAATATTCCCCAGTAAATAAAGAAAAAAAAAAGAATCCAACATCATGGGTTGGAGGCGTCTGCTGAATCCAACCACTTTACAGCTGATCACGTCAACAGTGTCTGTTGAGGAGAATATAACAGTGTCTCACATGCTAGTGTAAAATGCTCTCTGGAATGTCAAGCAACAGCTCACACACACACACACACACACACACACACACACACACACACACACACACACACACACACACACACACACACGCAAACACACACACGACTGCAGTGAGAGTAGAACACCTAAGCACACAGACTACAGAACCCAGTATTTTACTCAAGCGCCACAGCAAAAGTCTGACATCAAGTGTCAGCTGATGACATCAGCACTGTCTGTAGAGGAGACTATAACAATGTCCCACATGCTGGTGTAAAATGCTTTCTGTTTTGTCAAGTAAAAGAAAACACACACACACACACACACACACACACACACACACACACACACACACACACACACACAGTTGACTGCAGAACCACTACCTATCTAATTTCACAGACTACAGACCATAGTATTTTACTCAAGTGCTACAGCACAAATTTGACTTTACAAGACAGCAGGTGAACCTATAGTAGATGACAGCAGGCCATGTGGGAGACAAGATATTGGATAGGCTGCATGAAATGGATGTGTAGGCATCTACAAGTATCAAAATACTGTCAATCTATGGTATTGGAGCAGTAACTGGGATAAATACTTCTGCTCTTCTGTCTACAGACACACACACACACACACACACACACACACACACACACACACACACACACACACACACACACACACACACACACACACACACACACACACACACACACACACACACACACACACACACACACACACACACAGACACACGTCCAGTTGACTACAGTGAAAACAGAACCCCTACCTATTTAACTACACAGAGTACAGAATGCAGTACATTACGCAAGTGCCATGGGACAAGTCTGACTTTTACAAGACTGCAAGTTAACTTAAAGTAGATGACATCAGCAGGCCATGTGGGAGACAAGATGTTGGGTAGGCCGCATGAAATGGATACGTAGGCATCTACAAGTAACAAAATACTGCCAATGCATGGTATTGGAGTAGTAACTGTGGGACACGGATCTACTTTACCTGGTTGACTTTCCACAAAGTCGACTTTCATATGGCCGAGACCATATTATCGACTTTCAGAAAGCCAACCATGTAAAATTAACAAACAAAAAACACAAAGAACACTTACCTTAAACTGTTACCGGGGGGCAAGTCCCCCTGTACCCCCCATGGGGGGCTCAGACCCCCACCCCCAATAACTTAAATATAACAACTCTGAGATTGCACTACAGTGCGGAAGAGGGAAATGTTCCCATTAAGCACTGTACACAGTCAGCGGTTCCCCATGGTCGGCTTTTCAAAAGTCGATCATATGGTCTAGGCCATATGAAAGTCGACTTTGTGAAACATCGACCATGTAAAGGGGACCTGTGGGACACACATTTCTGCTCTTCTGTCTTCACACACACACACACACACACACACACACACACACACACACACACACACACACACACACACGTGCGCACACACACACACACACGTTGACTACAGTGAGAACTGAATTCCTATCTAATTACACAGACTACAGAACACAGTACATTATGCAAGTGCCATGGCACAAGTCTTTTACAAGACTGCAGGTGAACTTATAGTAGATGACTTCAGCAGGCCATCTGGGAGACAAGATGCTGGGAGACCTGCATAGGCTCATACCTTCATATGTTCATAGGAGGCTACTAGCCTAATGGCCCTATGGTGTTTAGAAGCCTAGAGCTGTGTAAAAAGACAAGTACCCTTAATTGAGCAGAGTTGCATGGTCATTATTAGAAGAGCAATTTTATGAGCAGCACCAACTGGCCCAGTCCATGAGGGACATAGGTGCCACCCCAGAGGTGACTTTACAATCACCCAAAAGGTAATCAAGGTTGCATTTGAAAACGGTCATTGAGGAGCACTGATTCATGTGCAGTGGGAGCCTATTACAGAGGAGTGTGAGTGGTTGGGGGATATATCTGTCTCCCAGGGATATTCTGTTTATGTCACAGGCTAGGTTGAGAACCCTGAGCTACGTTATATTTGTCCCACTTGATTTGCAGATGTCCAGCATTTCTACTATGGCAGGGTCTGAGACTGTTCTATAGGGCAGACAAAGGTCACCTCTCAACAGCCTGCATGATACTGAGTTCACTGACAGGTCTTTCAGTCTTTCCACATATGTCATGTTTGGAAGCCCTGGAGTCTCCCATCACAACCCTGTGTTTTCTGCAACTGCTGCAGGTGTCTGGTGAGGTACAGACAGAATGGAGCATTGTACTCAATTAGTGGTCCGATAAGGGTAGAGTACATCAGAGGTATGACCACCCTGGTCTTGGATGTGATATCCATATGTATAATGTGCACAATGCAGAATATGGGTGCTACCATTATGGACACATAGTGATGAAAATTGCTATCTACATATGTTTCCAAGTCCCACAACACTGTGTTTGAGGTTATAGGGGTGCTATGTATATCATAATTAGCAAGGGTACTTCATTGCCAAAGGGGACAATGAGCCATTGTCTGCTTTAAGGTTCAGTCTGTGAGTATGGCACCAATCCTTTGTGTGTGATAGCCCCTTCTGTAATATGTTATCATCACTGGGGGACTCTATATTAGTGAATCCAGTTACCAGTCATCTGCAAACATGGTAAACCACAAACCATCTACCATTGACTGTGCATAACAAAAGAATTTTGCAAACAGTTGAGGGCCCAGCAGAGACCCTTGTGGTATTCTAATGGTAACTGGCTACTGGTGGAGGTGCAGTTCACAACTTTGAGAGTGTGTGTTATGTCAGTGAGCTAGTTGCCAGTCCCTGTACTACTGTATGGCTTTATTCCCACATGGGAGATCTTCACTATGACACATGAATAGGGTATAGTGTCAAAGCTCTTGGATAAGTCAACATAAGCAGTATGTCTTGTTATCCCTCATCCAGGTCTGTGGGGTTAGTATCCACGAAATCCAAAAGGTTCAGTAAGCAAGATCTACCTTTGACAAAAACAAAACAGGTAGGGTTAAGTGTGCTGAACATCACATATGTCCCTGTGGAAATGGTCCATGCTGATTCCTTCCCTAGCGTTGCATATATGTATTTTTAGGCATATGGGTCAATAGCTGTAGTTCTGCATGTTACCAGATTGATGTGCATTTCACAGCACACATTTGACATTACATTTTGTACTGTGGTTGATATATGTGTGGAAAAAAGTACAATGACACAAGGGTTGCACTGCTTGTGGGGTGGCAACAGATGGCTGTATTGTAAATATGTGACATACTGTTAGATAAGTTCCTCAGTTTGTAATTTTTACTCATATAATTTCATGTCATATAGATGGAATGGATAGTAAACAGCAGTGATACAGCATAATATGTACATTTCCACAGAGCATTGAGCAGTGGGTTTGTGCGATGGTTAGCAAAGTGCACACGCATGTAAGATACACACATGCACATAGCTAAGCAGTGTGCAAACACGAGCCGCATTGCTAAAGTCTGGCAGTTAATGCTTAGTCTATGAAATACAACTGCTCCTTAACTGACTATTTAGCAGCACGTGTTAATGCACTGATACATTCTGGCTTGGGGCCAGATGGTACTGGGTTTGACTACAGGTGTATCGAATACTTTTAAATACATTTAAATACATTTTCGCCATTCCCTGTTGCACATTGGTGCGCAATGCGCACCTTCATGCAAAAATGACTTAAAGAGGTGAAATGAGGGGATAGGACAGTGTTGAAATGGGAAGCAAGCAGGGGGAAGAGCAAAGGGAAAGCACGGCAGGAATGTGCAGTAGGGAGATAGGAAAGAACCATAGCTTTTCATTTCCTTAACAGTGTAAAGTGAAATATGTGAGAAATTTTAACTGAATTTGGACTGTCACCTCCAGAGAGAGGAGTGACCACAACACAATCATGTTGTACAGCCAATTGGACTGAATCAAGTATTCCCAGAAGACATGTGGGCAACATGGCGAGCTATGTATGGGACTTTCTTTTTGTTTTGTTTTTTTTTTTGTGGGACAGGTGCTAATTTTTTTTTTTTTTTTTTTATGTGGAGAGAGAGAGAGAGATGAATGTTGGGGAAGGGATGTAGGAATGTCTGGGTCAGGTAAGCTGGGTAGGTGAGGAAGAAAATGGAGACAGACAAGACAAACAAGAAACAGAGACGGTGATAGACACAAAAAGTTGGGGGATACCATGATTGGGATGAGGGTGTAGACATCCCAAAGCTATGATTGTCAAGCTAGATGACAGTGAGAATTGAGTCCACACTGTCATCACTGTCATTTCACTCTGCTGCTGGCTGGAGTGCTTGACATCTCCTTCTCCTCCTCCTGGTACTATGTAAAATGAGAGAGATCAGCTTCTCCAGCTGACACAGGCGTGCACCAACAGTGTGACGCACAACCCAACGCACCACTCCTGGCAAATCAATGTGGGTGCTAAAATCACCACCTCTACCACTGCCCCAGGAGGGAACCACTGGACCAGCCTCTGGTTCAGGACTATCTGAGGGGGCAGGTAGTGCAGGGGCAGCAGAAGTGGTGCTGCCAGGTTGGCTACCAGACATTCTGGGTAACTGTGCTAGAGCCGGTGGAGGGGGGGGGTAAGTGGATGCGTTGGGGCAGGCCTACTCTGCTGTGCTGTGGAGCATTTAGTGATGTGGTACACATGGATGACATGGACACATTTTGATGACACATAAACTAAAAAAAAATAAAATAATTAAAGCTAAAAAAAAAGAGATAAGGGCTAGTGTGAGAGGAAAAAAGAGATAAGATTAGTACCTTTATATGTGACATACAATGCATTAATACAATTATTTGACTCTATCTTAGCTTTTACTTTTAAGACTACCACTTCCTAACAAATAACTTTTATTTTAAGACTATCAGCTCCTAACAGATGCACTCTATACTAGAGATTGCTGCAAGTACTCCATGACAAGTGCATAAATTGCACATATGTGTGCTCCAGTTATACTGATTACAGTTTACTGCAGGACATTTGTGCCACTGGTATAGAGGTTTTAATTTAATTTAAATATAATTGAAGAATTAGCAGTATTGTACAGTTGAGAAGTGTGGTATTTGAACCCAAAACTCTGACTAAAATCTAATATTGTACTCTTGGTTTGTGCTACAGATTAGTGCATGCACACTTGCTTTCACAGTTGAAATATGCATGCTCAATTTGATACAACTCTATAAAATACCAAAAAAGTTATCTTTAACTTGTAATGCTACAATAACACTACTCTTCTGCTGCATACATACTACATGCTTCCCTCATTCTCACCAATCTAATCCCCATGGGTTTGGACATCCACACCTCAGTCCCTGGCAGCTGTGCAAAAAACAGAATAGACCAGAATACCATTCATGCCTCCTTTTAAGTCTTACAAGTACCTTCTGTAGTTGACACACAGGTATCTGATGTTCGCACGTCTAAATTCCTCAGTCCAAGCATCAAGGATATCCCTCTTCCTCCTCCGTAGGCGATTGAAATGATGCCTACATTGGTCACCAGTGTGTAGGATACCAATGGCACTGGATACAGCCTTGGCTAAACTATCACAGTCCGCATGCAGAAGCCTGGAACTGTGGTTCTTAGGAGTCCAATAAAAATCTTGGACTCCTGGACACCCCATCCCTGTGCTCTAAACATGACACCTTCTAACAAATACCTGCCATGTCTACCACAAATCAGAAGCAGTGGAGAGTGATGGTTTCCCACCAATTCCAGTAATCACATTTACTGGGAGTGCGCATACTGTTTGAAACTGTTATGCTGTGCTTACCAGTGTGCAAACATTGTGTTTGGCAGTGCACACCTCTGAGCACCATGTTTGCGCGATGGTAAGTGGAGCACAACAGTGCGAAGCAGTGAGACATTACATAATTGCAGTTGCAATTTCAAGATTATTAGATGTACAAGAACTTGTGTATGTGTGTTAGGATAATGTGAAGTCCATGCCAGTCCAGATAGCAGAAATATACTTACAGGCATATAGCACACAGTATACCCACAGTCATACATTTGATAATACATGTGATGATATATAGATATATACAGAAATAACTGACACAATACTAGTGTCTCAGCCCTCATACATATAATTCATATTAGCTCCATTATGTCAAGTGTTATAAGTGAGAGTGACTATAAAGGGAAGTGGAACAACAGTAAAAGTGTATGGAATATGCTGTATTCAAACCCAGGACCATGTGTATGGCAGTCCAACACTTACATCTATTGCCACAAGAAGGTTGAGAAAACACTTGTCTACGTTCAGTTCAGTGCTATAAACTAAAAGGTCACAACAGTAAAACAAAGGTTACACATTCTGTACTAGAAGCCAGTACCATCTCTACTCCAGCCCTACACTTAGCACCTGCTGCCACAAGACTAGTTACATGACATTCCTTATTTTACTAATCATTCTTAAGGTCTTTTTGCTAACTGCAGCGCAACATTGCTTTGTGGGTTTGCGTGATGCCCAATAGTATTAATTTAATTCATCTGGTTTCTATTTTTGGTTGTGTGGGTCCTGTCTGCTTCCTGGGTGGGCCAGTTGTCCAGTTTGCACACTGATGCACTTCATGCAAACCATATACGCATAGCTAAACCTGACACTCCTATTTCTCCATCTCCTGTGTTTGCACTAGATGGCATGGATGTAGTGCACCTAGTGATCACACAACCTGTCATGATTATTGTTTGCAAATATACAGCTCTGGCTTACATTTCTGTGTTTGTTGGCCAGTCTTCATTTATCTGAGCAGCAATCTGAGAAGTGCAGTGTACAAGCCATTCTATATTGCTGGCCTTAAAATATGTGAGGATATTAAGTGGAAATAATATCATATGCAGTTGATAACAAATGAAGGGCAGGTTAGATGTTAAGAAACACAACCTGTGACTTGTGTGCTGCTTACCTACATTTACAACCTTACACCTAACACTTTGTAGATCTAACCTGACACACTTAGTGGAAGTAAGGCAGCCTGCCATGTTGTGGTGTTTTCCTTCTCCCAACCGCTAAACATTCACAGTTGCAATCTATTAAAACCAAACACTGAGGTAGTGCCTGCACTATTTTTACAACTCCTACATGGATCCACTTTTTTTGGATTGAGCAACTTTAATGAGTTCACACCTCATTTACACCTTCAATGTGCTAACAGCCCTGAATCTGCACCACATAAAAAGGCAACCATGTAGCTATGCAAACTGATGGTGATGACACTTGTTTATGCTGGGAAGACTGCACATAATGCTATTTCTTCAGGGTATATCTGTTCAGAGGAGTAGTGAACTTCAGAAGGTATGCTTCCATTTAATCAGCTACATACTGCATATGCTGGAATGTATTTAAGAAAAACCTGAAGCAAATGCTTTTACACTTTTATCTGTAAACATTAGTTAGAAGTGTACTGAAGGCATGAGCATGTTTAGCAAGCCATTTCAGAGGTATACATGGTTGTCAATACATTAACATTGAATGCTGTGTGATAAATATGTACAGGTGTTTCTAGAACAGTTCCTGCGATAGGACTTTTAGCATTTCAAAGGTGGTTTCTCAGCAAAATGTGTCCTTTTCCTGTTCTTTTCAGTGGGGGAGAGCAAAGGTGAGTTACTGTTATGGCACAAACAGGGATATGTTACTCTGGTTTCTTGCCTTGTTTTGCATCCTACATGTTGTTTGTACTTCACATCTGTAGACCGTTGTGTGTTTCTACACACAGAGTGGCTAACTTTTCTGTTTTACCTGAAATCAATCATTCAGTACTTATGTGATAATTATATATTATCCTTCTGTTGTCTTTTAGGACACCTAGGAGTATGCCACCCAGGTGTGTCAATCCTTTGACACTCCCCTTCACTGATGCTGAGAACCAGGTCATAGTGGATGCCTTTAGGCAACATGGTGCTTTTCTGCTGGAAAGGGGATAGGAGATAAAGCACATAGGATGCAAATTTGCAACAGATAGTTGCTGATCTGAATGTCATGGTTGGCCATGGCAGGACATATGAGCAGGTGCACCACAGGGCCATTGACATGAACACATCTGCGTGGAGGCACAGCTACAGTGGACCAGGACCAGATGGATACTGAGGGAGGGCCTGCTAGGGAACCACCACTAACACCCAATGAAGTGTTCCTGGCCAATTTCAGGGATCCAAACAGCTCACAGGAGAGTGCACTACAACATGTACTGGATGTGGAAGCAACAGTGTCAGACACAACTAGTACGTCCCAGGAGGAGCTTCCAGGTAGGCTTTGGTATCTCAACAGTTGAATACTGCTGTAGAGTAAAACAATTGATATCAATATGTTACTTCTGTGTCACATGCATTCTTTTTTTGGGGGGGGGATTAAATATTGCTGCAGTTATTAACTTAGGTTTGAGTTGACAGCCACATTGTTGTTGAAAGTATACTTAATGGACATATAAAGGGGTAAAAGTATTACTACCTGTGTTACTTTTAATTGTGATGCTGTTTGCCCTTATCTTTTGCTTAACTTCTTCCAGGCCCCTCTGGATTGCAGAGGAGACTCTCATCTGCAGATGGTAAGCCAGACATTTTTATATCAGTACTGTTGAGCAATCAAAATAAATACTTTAGTGAGTGCTGTTGATGTCAGGCCTGTTGAGTGTATTGCTGTACTGTCTGTACTAGTGGCACCACTGTTAGGTTGTTAGCATATATTGGAGTACAGCAGTGTAGGTATTGATTTTATTCTGTGTTTTTTGCTTCTTATCACAGGTGATCATGACAGTGAAAGTGTGGGCCCTCTGCCACTTGTTGTCAGTGTATCAGCAGACTCTGATGATGATGATGGCCAAACTGAGGCATAGTCGGGGGATGCAGAGATTGAATCTGACACTGAGGTTGACATATGGCCATCTTTTGCCATTCCACTGGACACAGCCAGTAGGCCTACGCCTTCCCATTCTAGTGACCTCTCAGTTATTGGACAGGGGGAGCACAAGGTCATTGATCAGGTAAGTATGGCTGTTGCAGTTTCACTGCCTGTTGTCTCTGGCCATAGCCAAAGTGTGGGCAAAGTGCCATGCAGGGCTGATTGGGGTGCTCAGAGGGGGCCTGCTATCCCTCCTCCATCTGGTGCAGGTGTCTCTTCCCATACCACTCAACATATGTTTAAGGCCATCATGGAGGCACAAGCACATTCTCATAGGTGCTCCAGACAAATGCTCAGGGCTGTAGAGCTGGCACAGGCTGATGTGTGACTGCCTCCACCATGTTGCCAATTCAATGGATCGGATGAATGACACACTGAAATGGGTTATGTCTGTAATGAAAAATCTGCCGGGAGGGGAACGGCATCCTTGTGGGTGTAGGTCAGCCACATCATCTACTGTCAGGCAATGTGGATGTGCCTGATCATGCTCCCATTGTGGCAGTACTTCCATTGCTCTGTCAGTGAGTTTGCTGTCCACTCCAAGACATGGCAGGTCATGGGGTCATGGTCTTGGATGTCCCTGTGAAGGGAGCTTATCCAACAGACATTAGTCATGTTCAGGTAGCAGCAGTGCATCTGACCATGGGTGTGGAAGCTTCAGTGCAACTCCTGACAGAGCCAGTTCTTGTGGTTGGGGACGACAACGATGAACTGCCACCTCTACCATGTATGGCTTACACCTGCCCAACATACCAAGACGTAGTGCCAGCACAGAGCTTGGCTGTGTTCATGCAAACACTTACACGCCAATTTCAACTGGAGGACCTCAACAGTTACTCATTTTGTCTCACTGACCATTTGTTCATTTATCCAAATGTCTGCCTGGTTCTCTTTCTTACTCACACACACTTACTAACCTTTTGTGTCAGCCAAGGCTTCCTAGCCCCCACACAACACCATATGCAAGTGATGATAACTGTCATATCCCTGTTCCCTATCTTTTGGATTCAGGGATACAGAAGTTTTGTGTGTGATGTTCAGGGTGTATAGCTGACTTACAGCTGAGTATATCTGCATTTGTGGTGTTGAACTGGTAATTGTACCTTTGACTTATATTGGGCCTGAAATGTTAGACAGTTGACAGCATCAAAATTTCCCAACTTTATAGTGAATAATCTTGTGAGGGTTGTGAAGTCAGAAACTGCAATGTGTATCATTACTTTCTAACTTGTCTTTTTAATAATTTTTCACTACAAACTTATGGTGCTAACCTGAGGCCATGCAGTGATCCTTAGTACTTTTGAGAGGTATGACTGCGTGAATCTTTGATACCTGAGGCCTACTACTTAGTAATGAGCACATATAAGTCAAATAAGTCTCTGCTGTCACATGCAGTTATCATCAGTACTTTTGAGAGGTATGACTGTGAATCTTTGATGCCTGAGGCCTACTACTTAGTAATGGATACATATAAGTTAAATAAGTCTCTGCTGTTACATGTTAAGGTAATTTCTGTACAAATCTCCCACCTTTTATTTGCTTACTGTACCGACTATGAAATACAAGGATATGCCACACATTCATATTATTAAACAATGCAGTTCAAGTTCATGACTTACCTTGTAAATGCAGTAGTTGCCACAGGGCTGACTCTGTCTGATGCAAGCAATACAAGGCCAATACATGTAGAGGTAATGATTATGTCAGCTGCCTGGCATCAATGCTACTATATGTATGTGAGTAGAGGGAAGGTTTCAGGCCCCTAGGTGGTGAGTGAGATTGCTATGCATTATCTCTTAGCCAAAGCAAGGGCATACTGAGGATGCCTACATCTGCCTATACCCAGAGTAGCTTGTGGTTCCCCCTTTGAATCCTCATCTGCCTGTGGCAGTGGCGAACTTGCCATTGGTGGTGGGTTGCGTGTCCCATCCCCTTGCTTATCCTGCTGAGGCTGTTTCCTCAGGATTATGTTGTGTGGCATGGCACATACTGTGAATATTTCTGTACATGACCATGGATTGTACTGCAGGGATCCCTCAGATGTATCTTGGCAGTGCAACCTTGACTTCAGTAGCACAAAGACATGCTCTATGATACTTCTGGTTTTAGCATGTGCTTCATTATAGTGTTCTTCAGTGGGTGTCAGTGCATTTCTGATTGGTGTCATCAGCCACAGTTCCAGTGTATAGCTGCACCCCCCAGTAGATGACCTTGTGGGATATTCCCCCAGCAAACATCTGGTACAGCTGGAAAGTGTGCCAGATATATGAGTTGTGGTAATTGCCAGGGCTGCAAGCATACATGTTCAGGATAATTCCCTTGCCATTACACAAGACTTGGCAACTGATAGAGTGGTAGCCCTTTCTGTTAATGTAGACCCTACCCTGTTCCCCAGGTGGTGCCTTCATTTCTATATTTGTGCAATCTATGGTACTCAGTACTTTAGGGTAGTGTACTACATGGTAGAACTCCTGCATATTTCTGGCCCTCTTTTCAGAACTATGGGGAAAATATATGTGATCGCAGGCATTTTGGAGATTAGCATTCAGGTATTGGTGGAAGATCCTGGATGCTGATGTCTGTGACAACCCCAGCATGTCCCCTGTTGGTCTCTGAAAGGTTCTAAGGGCTACACACATCTTTGTCTCCACTGGAATGGGTTCCCCTCGGTTGGCTCTGGCTCTAAGTTGAGGACATCAGAGGTCGCACAGTTCCTGTAGTGTGTCCCTGTCTACCGTGTACTGCTCTACATTTTCCACATCATGTAGGTTGTGAAAAGTTAAACAAGGCCTCAAAACTCTCTTCCTTCTTGCCTAGGCTTATTAGCAGCAGCAGCAGTATTTGCTTCCACCTGTAACATATACAGATGAATTAAAGCAGCAGCAGTCTCTAACAATCTGTCTCTGTAGACTCCTTTCCATGGTTGTATTTCAAAAGTTTTGGAATCTGCAGGAAAGACCAGCACGGAGTCTAAACGGATGCTTTATAGCTTGTTGAACAGCTCCACAGTGTTGGATTGGTTAATTAGCATGCAATTCAGCTGCTTATGGTGTAATTAACATGCCATGGTGTTTACCTTGTTTTCCTGGGGATGCGTGCCTCTACACAGTGCTTACTGAATCTAAAACTGTCTGCAGCCATCTGACCTGTGGAAAAACTGCTTTAAAATCTGTTGACACTATGTTTTGCCACTTTGGAGTTGTGGGGTACAAAGTTTCTAAACAGCTGTTAAAGTTGTTTTATCTTCCCTTCTGTCTCTGCCAGTCAGCACTGTCCTCTTAAAAAGTCTGTCTACACATTATATAGCCTTTTCTTTAACTCTATTTATCTGATATAGTTCTTGTTATTTCTTCATATATTCCATATTCTTTCTTTCAAACAGTTCTTCATATTCACCTACTGATATGCCATATTCCTGTTGCTCCCTTGTTCTTTTTTCCACTTATAAATTTGTTTTCTTAGATTTCTCTTTATACTTTACCCACATTTTAAGCATGAGCTATAAAATAGTCTCAGCCACATGCTCATACCAAAGTAATCTTTCATCTCTCATTTCTGTACTTCTACCTACTTTCTCTTTTCATACTTTATTCATATTAACTGAAGTCTTCCCATGTAGCTACATGACTGCTAAAACATGTTACTATTTTCCCCAATCTGTTTCAGACCTTTCAAAATCAAAACAAAAATGTTTTCAGAATTTATATCCTCCCTTATGTACTTACCCCACCTTTCTTTTCCTGTCATTAACTCAACATGCTTTATGACAGCTTTACATGTTTTGTACCATGTGTAACCTTTCCTTTCACTTCTCTTGTATGAGAATTAAAAATCACTTACAATTACTATGGCCATGTTCATCATTATATAGTTATTCATTTCTTCAAACAGATAAATCCTTTCATTTATACTTTCATAGGCATATATTACTGTTAATCTTAGTTGTTTTTATTTCTACATTTATATCTTACACTAGCCTAGTGATTACAATTTCCAATATTTTTCTGTTATCATTTTTATAAATACTGTTATTCATAGATAGGTTTCTTGAATAAAATTCAGAATAACTTCTTTATACAATAAATTATGTTGTCTTCATTCAAAAATATTAACAATAAACACAGACGCACACAACCAAATCTACTTCCATGTCCTTATACCACTGATAGAAAATAACTAATATTTCATCATTTTATACTTTTGACATTAGCTAATGCAATAGTCACCTAATCTCCTTCTTTCTTTGTAACTTTATCCATTCCATTTTTTTCTATTTACTTTTCCTGCGTTTCATCTAAATTCTATTTGACCCTTTTCTCATTAATCAGATATCCTGCTTTCCTTCATTTAATGCAAGCATGTTGAATTTATTTTTTTGTGTTTTCTGCAAACTGCTCTGAAGGGAAACTACAGTCCTATCTTTACAGACTACTGTCCTCTGCTGTGCTAGTTCAAGCATGTTAACTTTTTCACATTTTCCTTTTTGTACATTTTCATCTCCATCATATGCCATATTTTGCATCATTTCATCACCATTATTTACCTCATTCCTTTGCAGCAAATGTTTTTCACATTTACAGATTTATTTACATTTAAAACATCATTACTGTCTTTTCATAATGGACATTTACATTCTACATGTTCTTCAGTATGATACAAATTAGTATTTTGCTGCATATCTATATAATCCACACTGAAAATATTTTCATTTAGAGTAATCCTGTATTAAATCTCTCACATGCCACCAAAATAAGATAATAAAATATAAAAACAAAACAAAATAAACAAAAATACAGTTTTGGTTGCATCCTGTACAAAATATACCAAAAGCTCCCACAAAATAAGAGACATACTGCAATTTGATATCTTTCCCACATGGCTGTATGTACACTTCTTTTATGTATCCACTGCTTAACCTCATACGCTGTTTGACACTGTTTAGAAAAAAAAAGCATTTCATTTCAGATTCACATTGTCAGTTCTAAATTGTGTAACCAATTTTCCCATGGAGTGTAAATTTAGATTTTGAAGCAATTGCTCACTCCACAGGAAGACAAACTCTTCTTACACAGTCACAAATGTATCTGCTAAAGAAAAAGACTCAGATGCTATCTTGTAAGTGATTTTGTTCCTAAGTGTCTTAAAGCTCTTGCTTTAAAATTAACTGCAAAACCAAAAGGCATCATAATACTATTCCATATCAAATACCCATTTACCAAATTACCAGTCTGACTTTTAATTGGAGCAAACTGTCTCCTCCCTGATCTTAAAGTTACAGTAGTTTTTGCTATAAATTTAATTATTTTACTCAGCCACTACATTTGAAATCTTTGCAGTAATATTTCCCATATTTTTTATATTTCTTTTATCTGTGTTACAGCACTGACCTTCCATGCACCCATGTTTTTGACTTGCTAATTCCTTTATTTCTGCACCTGCTGCAAGTAGACTTCTGTAATCCACTTCTAAAATGCCTGTTTGGCTTTCAGCAAGTCCATTTCCTTCCTTCGGTGTTTAACTACTTCATTTCATGACACAGTCACCTTATGTTGTCCTTCTTCAGATATCAGTGTTATCAATGCAGTGACTTCCATGCCTCCATCCAATACTGCATTCAATAAATACTCTCCATTCTATTCTAGTGTCAAATTTATAGAATTTTTAAGTTCAGTTGGACAGGACAGCAGTGCAATACATCTGCTCATTTCTTTGGAGGGCTACCCACTAAAGCAGAAAAAGTTCTAATGATAAGTGAGCAGATGTTTAACCTGATGCCTGTTTTACTGCTATACGAGTTTTTCTTTTTAACAAGTGGGCTCAAAAAGTTGGGGGAGGGTAAGTTTTTATCCCAGTAAAGTAAACTGCTAAAAAGGAGATCAGGCTTTTCCTCTTTTATAGAGGATGGACTTAGTACTGTTCTAGAGTGAGCTGAGTATTATCCACCACAGTTTCAATTCTTTGTGATAGACTGGTTTCTGCGTGGTGGGAATCACTGCCTATTTTAACTCTATTAGCAGTCATCTGATAATTGTTTATGTGAAGTGGAGAACATTGTGACATGTTGCAGCTGTTCTGTGTTAAATATACCCATATTCTGTCGTCAGACTATTCTTTGTGTTTGCTTCAAATCAGTATTGGTAACTTACACATGTGAACTGTCTCAGTCACTGAACTACAAACCTTCACTAAACATTTCCTCACTTATAGAACCTCAGCCATGTTACCCAATGCAAATGAAAGCCTATATACAAGTGTCTATATCATATTATCGTACAATGTAAATAACAAACACTATTTCATCGTACCGATAATATTGAAACAACAAAAATATCGAACAAACGGAATAGCTAATTTTTCCCCAGGGAAAAAATTTGCTGCTCTGTAAAAAAAAAATAAACTTAAACACAAACCCCACACCCCCCTACTTAAATATACCAACTCTGACATCGCACCATAGTGGAGGAAATGGCAAAGTCCCGAAGACGGCCCACCAATTTTTTTCCCTGGGAAAAAATTCAATGTTCCGTGACTTCGCTATTTTGCCATTTCAACAGTATCGGATCGACTAAATAGCATTCGCTATTTAGTCCATTCAATAGCGTCATATAGACCCATATACAACATAGTGACAGAGTCCCTGTATTGAGAGATTACAAATGATTCAAGGATAAACACTACCTCGGTGGTTTTAATAAACCTAGCATTGCTCCAAAAGTTATTAGAAATGTAGTAACTTACACATGTGAACTGTCTCAGTCACTGAACTACAAACCTTCACTAAACATTTCCTCACTTATAGAACCTCAGCCATTTTACCTAATGCAAATGAAAGAATTTAATTTTGTCAAAAAAAAAAATTAAATTTTTAAATTTATTTTCTCTTTTTTAATTATAATCTTCACATGCAGTTGTTTATTTCTATTGCTTACTATTATTGTTTGTAATACCTGTTTTTCTTGTACTGTAATTATATATTGTATTTTCTGGAGCTTTTCTCCTTGGGTCTCCACTGAAAATGGGAAAAATCCCAGTTGGACTAACCCGGTTAACAAATGTCAATAAATAAATAAATAAATAAATAAATAATAGTAAAACCAGGTAACCCCAATAATGTAGTTTTGATCAGTGACTCAAAAGTCCACATAACAGGCATATACTTTTCATGCCTCTGAAGGAATAAGTGACTTTAACCTGTTTACAAGGGACATGGAATAAATGTTATAGCAAACAAAATAAACAGAATCTTAGACAAATATTGCAAGCTCACAGCTAACATGGAAGTCAACAATTTAAGGAGATAAGCACGAATTGTGAAGCAATAAAGATATGATAGGGTCACTTTCTAGTCTTACTAATAAAGGAAAAACATATTTAGTGAGAGTCTATCTTCTTCTTAACTGGCACCTCAATATAGAACTATTTATACCAAAATTAGGGGATTTAATGCTTCTCAGATAAGAGTGAGATGTGTGACCAGCGAGCTAGTATTTCAGTGAATAGAGTATTTCTGTCATCCAGAGGTATAGCTAGATATTTTTATGCCCAGGAATATCTCCCAGTCTGGTACTCCCCAAACTTAAAGTTGATGAGGAAAGAAAATAAAACAGTGGTTACAGTTTGTGTTGCATACAGGACATTACAATACTTCATTTCTGACAAATGCAATACAGGCATTTATTTCTAAATGCTGGTATGGAACAAACACTGATCTGCAGGCTGTGCCCCTTTAACACTTTCCACTTGGCGTGGCTGTCCCCTTTGCCCCAACTTAGTTACACCTGTGCTGTCACTCCAGAAATCACATTAACTAAATACAAAACTTTCTAAGTGTATTATCTGTCTATCTATCTATCTATCTATCTATCTATCTATCTATCTATCTATCCTTTGTTGACTAGGTTAGTCTCACTAGACATGTGACCTCTTTTAGGTGAACACAGGGTAGTATTTCTAATATAAGAGGAAACTTGGCAAAGGCATCAGGGAAATTTCCCTACTTGTTTAGTGGTTTAGTTGCCAGAGGGCCAGGGCCAGAAGAGACAGACTTAGAGGAGGTGTGTGGACAGGATATGCATGCTTCTGGTCAGCAGTGTATGGAGATAGAAACAGAAGCAGATAATTCTTAGAGAGGGATTTTTCTGATACAATTAGTGTAGAATCTGGGCTGCCACACATAGTTATTACTGAGGTGCAGCAGGGAAGTCTGGAGAGTGAAGTTCTGTGTGAGTTGATAATTGAGGCAGAACCAGTAGATGATGTGGTGGTTTTCTGGACAGACAGTGTACACCCATTTCTTTGATAATGTACAGATGCAGATGGTGAGGAGTTCAGTGCAAATGTTGGAAGGTGATGGATTAAACAGTGACAATGAATTACAGGAGAAAACTGAGGCACAAAAAGGTACTAATTTGTGTTAAAACTGATATCACATCTGTGGGAACAATATCATCTGCTTCTATTGTTGCAAAAGAAGCTGGAGTTACAAGAGATTTAAAAAAATATTGAGAAGCAAAAATGGTCGTGAGAACAGAATCATGAAATGGTGAAATGACTAATATAAGTCCTCCCAGTTTTAAACCAGAAGAGTTTAGGGCTTTTTACATATTGGAACTGAAATGTTTTGTGAGAGTACATGTGAAAACTTTGAAATTGCAGAAAAGTTTGTAACTTTGACAACAAATCTTTTTTTTTGTGGTGCAATTATATTGTTAGAGGGGCTGATAGGATGTTTAAAATGAAATGATGTCTGCTGTTAAAAGCAATTTTGGTTAAAAGGCCTGATCTTAAGGTATTATTATTCATTTATTTTTGTTCTTAAACTCTGGTGATGTATAATGTATAACATAATTTAGTGTGATAATATAGGGGGAATAATAGCAATAAATGCATATACTAAGGTAAAATGATATTTTATTTGAAGAAATTCAAAAGTTTGTAATGATTAATAAATATATAATTATAACTGGGGATTTTAATTATAATTTGAGTAAAGTAATATGCAAAGTAAAGAAACATTTTTCTGTTATAGAAGAATTATGAGGGATAGGATGTTAACAATTGAGAAAAAAATAATATGCATACAAGAGAGATAGAATTAGGGCAGTGATTGATTATGTGTTATCTTCAGAGGGATTGAAGGAACTCAGTTAAAAAAAGTTATATTTTAGATCATTGTATTGTTTATCGAATTTGCTCAATTGTGAGGAAGATATACAAGAAGGAAAATGAAATAAAAGTTTAATGGGAATAGGTATTTAAAAAGGAATGGTTTCAGAATGAGACAGAGGCTTTTTGCAGAGAACATTTCTCTATGGTACATTTTAAAAATATTTAGATAGGTGAAAGGGTGGCATTTAAATAGAAGTATAAGAAAGAATTTGGTTTATGACAAAACAGAAATATGCAGATTTATTAAAAGTATATGAAAAAAATAGAAAAAAATTACAATAAAAGAATGATTAAAGAGCAGGAATTGATTAATGAATACATAAAAATATTTATTTGATTTATAAACAAAAAACTATTCATTGCAGGGAATTAGGAAAGAAATAGGCTGAAGGAAAAATGATTAGCGTTAGGAATAAAGAAGGTACATTGCGTTTTGCCTTAAAATAAATTATGGGAGAAATGAAGAATTATGTTATGGACATATATGAAGGAAAAGGTATAAGGGAAAATATTATTGAATGCTAAAATATAGAGGAATTGATAGATAAGAAATTGTGTCAAAGTATTCAAATGCAAGAGTATGGTGATTTATTGCAATGGATTAAAAATGCGTGCAGCAGGTTCAGATGGTATTTGTTATGAATTTTATAAAGAAATGGATATAAATACAAAACTAATAATTTAAAGGGGATGAATGGATGGCTTGAGAGAGATTTTAAAAATAAAACATTATATGAAGGCATTATGAAATTCATCTTTAAAAGGGGGATATAATTGAAATTAAAACTGGAGACTGTTGACTTTAAATAATATGAATTATAGAATGTTCATGAGAATTCTGCAAAAAAATCAAGAGCAATTTGTGATTATAATTTGTAGGGGAGGGAATATATGGGATTTAAGAATGTATCCTTAAGGATCCATTATTAATAGTTGAAGAGATTGTGAATAATATTAAGGACAAAAAAGTGATTTCAGGATAGTGTTTTCTGATGTGGAAAAGACTTTTGATATTGTAAGTCATATTAAGATGTTAGGAAGTTTAGAATGCTATAGTTTTGGTAAGGAATTTATTAAATGTTTTAAATCTGTGTATGATAAGTCTTTTATTAAAATAAATGTTAATGGGTAGATCAGAACTAATAAGGGATTGAAACAAGGATGCCCACTTAGTAGTACATTATTTGCTTTAGTTATGAAAGCTGTAATTGAGATGGCAAAACTAAAGGTAAAAGAAGGAAATTTAATTTTCTGCATCTCACAATATCTCAGTTCAATGTACACAGCTTTTAAGGCATCAGTACTATGCCATTCAAGCAACTGGTCTATGTGTTATTTTCTTAGAAGGGCTACCTGATTTGCCACCCAGGCTGATTTTATTTCCCAGTAAACAGACCATGGATCAATATTCACGACTCCAGCACCTCAGAAAGAAGAGGAAACAGGTGAAGTTAAACAAGAACATCAGCATTTCGGAACAGCATGTGTGAGAACTACAGAACAGCGATGTGGTTGAATCAGGTATAGATAAAAGGTGCATAAGGAAAGCTGGTGGTAGAAAGCAGAAGCCCAGGAATTCATCAAAAGAAAGAAGAGTATAGGAAAAAGTGTGAGACAGAAATCACAAACCAAACTAAGAAGGAAAACCAGTTGACTAACAAAGAGGCTAAGAGAGAAGTTGCAATAACAAAGGACATGACATAAGAGGCACTCTAGAAGCTTCTGGAAAGTGACCCAGTAGATGGCACAAAGCAACTCTATCAGGTTGTGAGGCAAAAACAGAAAGTCAGCACCAGGAAATGGAAGCCTGAAAAACCCTTCAACATCAGAGTGTTAGAATCTCACAGACTAGACATAGCATACAAAAATGGGAGTGATACAGAAATCTGATAAACAATTATGCAATGGGTATCTTTGTTTGATTACTGAAAGTGAGAGAGGTGAATTGCTGGACTCATGATACCCAGGACATACTGCAATCTAGAGAATCTGGTTCTGCTAGCTCGAATCATACCTCCCAACTGTACCAAATTACTCAGTTTTTACTGAGTTTTGGGGTCCAAATAATGGAGTGCCATGTCCAGTTTCATCACATGCACAATGACATCAGCTCCATCAGACTGTCAGAATTGAGCTCAAGGGCTCAGAGTGTGTGTGTGTGTGTGTGTGTGTGTGTGTGTGTGTGTGTGTGTGTGTGTGTGTGTGTGTGTGTGTGTGTGTGTGTGTGTGTGTGTGTGTGTGTGTGTGTGTGTGTGTGTGTGTGTGTGTGTGTGTGTGTGCGTGTGTCTGTGTGTGTGAAAATGCCCCAGGTGAATACACCTGGCAGCTACAGGTACTCAGGCACAAACCCTATACCTTGGGTACAGGTAAAAAGAGCCTAAAGTCCCTAGCCACCACCACTTGTGAATTTATGCCTCATATTTTTGTTCTGTTCCTCATACAATCTGTGGTTTTCAGGCCTTTTGTGCAACTCAGTGAAGGACTGAATTCACTAATGACAGGCATTTGAATTTCAGACTTCATATTTATTTTATTTTATTTATTTATTTATTTATTTAAATTTGTTGACCGGGAGTGACTGACTGGACGTGGGTCCATTTTCAGCGGAGGCCCGGGGAGAAAAGCTCCACAGTAAAATAAACAGACAGTAGTTACATTGGATTACATAGTGATTAACAATTTAACATAGACATTACTTACAACATATTTACAGATGAAGAACATAGTACATCAGTAGACAACTAGAATCTTTATCTGTGAAGTACATAACAGGCATTAACAAATGTAACAATGAGAAGTTCCTGCTGTATAATAAGTACTAGGCTTATGAGCATCTGAGCTTGCTATCATCAAGGTAGTTAGTGGAGGTGAAAGAAAGGTAGTAGTTGGATGGGGTGGATGATATTAGAATGGGAGTTGCAAGGGCATAGCCAGCATGTTTTTAGGTGCGCTTTTAATAAAGTTTTGAAGTTGGTGCATGATGGTACGGAGGTAATTGTGGGTGGGAGTGAGTTCCATAATTTGGCTATGGCGCAAGAGAATAGTGCTTCACCAGCAGAGTTATTGGCTTTAGTGATCTGTAAGTGATTTTTGTTACTGGATCTTAGTGGTCTGGTGGTGCGATAGGGTTGGAGTAGATTCTGGAGGGATGGGACATTTAGTGGATGGTTTACTAGTTTGTGGGTGAGTGAGAGTTGATACCACTGAAGGAGGTGAGGGAGTTCAAGCCAGCCCAGTTCAGCAAGTGAGAGACAGTGGTGACTACGGTAGGATGCCCCTGTGGCTTAATTTTGCAATTTTGTTGTAGCAGGTCTCTAGCTTGTTTAGATCACATTGCCTTAGGTTGGTATATACTGGAGAGGCATAAAGTAGGGTGGAGATAAGGTGGGAATTTGCTATTGAAATCTTTGCTGCTTTGGTGAGAAATTGTTTATTTCTGTATAATGCTCCTAGTTTTTGTGGACTTTTTATGGTCATGGATATGTGAATGTCAAATTTTAGTTTATTATCTATTTCCACTCCTAGCAATTTGGTGTGTTCAGTTGGGTATATAGTGGTGTTGTCTTTTGCTGTGATGTTAAAGTGAGAGTTGTTTTGAGTATGTTTGGTGGGTTGGAAGATGAGTAGTTTAGTTTTGTTTGGGTTGAGTATTAATTGGGCATCGGATAACCATGTTTCAGCAGAGGAAAAGGCTTCCTGTGTGACTTTTGCAGTTTGGGTAGGGACTGGGATGAGCAGATGATGGTAGAGTCATCTGCGTATTGGATGAGTGTGCCATGTTTGGTGGCAGAGGCTAGATTATTGGTGTAAACAGAGAAAAGTAGGGGTCCAAGGATGGATCCTTGGGGAACCCCTATGGAGACAGGTAGTTGGGGAGATATGTCATTCTGCCATACAATGGATTGTTGGCGGTCAGACAGGTAACTCTGAAACCAGTTGGTGACTGATTGTGAGAAGGATAGGTTATTGAGGACAGAGATAAGTTGTTTGTGTGGGACCATGTCAAATGCTTTAGATAGATCTAGGAAAGTAGCAGAGGAGAGATAGCCATTGTTTTTATTCTTCAGAAAATCAATGGTAACACAAAACCTTTTATTCTACCAATTTTCTAAGTTTGTAAGATCAGTATTTGTGTGTGTGTGTGTGTGTGTGTGTGTGTGTGTGTGTGTGTGTGTATGAATACACCTGGTGGATAGAGGTACTCAGGCTCAAACTCTGTAACTTGGGTATAGGTAAAAAGAGCCTAAAGTCCCTAGCCACCACCACTTGTGAATTTATGCCTCATGTTTTTGTTCTGTTCCTCATAAAATCTGCAGTTTTTCAGGACTTTTGTGGCAAATCAGTGAAGGATTGAATTCACTAATGACAGGTATTTGAATTTCAGACTTCATATTCTTCAGAAAATAAATGGTAACACAAAACCTTTTATTCTACCAGTTTTCTAAGTTTATACGATCAGTATTTGAGATTTGTCATTATTTTGGTGCTGTATTCCCCCATTATTGGCTTTGTCCAGGTTTTTTGTGCTAAGACGTTGAGAGCTATGGTGAGAAGTAAGAACTGAATTCACTAAATGATAGCCATTTAAGTTTCAGTCTTCCTATATTTCAGGAAACTGCTGATTTGGGATAGTGATATGTTGCTCTGACTGTAGTGCAGAGGGTCCTGGGTTCAAGATTTGGCAGTGAAGTGCATGGTAGTAGCATAACATTTTATTCTAGCAACTTTCCAAAATTATACAAGCAATGTTTAAAATGTGTCCCTGGTTTTTGTCATTTTGTCCCCCCCCCCCAAAAAAAAAACTGAAATTGAAAATAAGTACGAGAAGGTGTGCAAGATGCCTATGGCTTACACTACTGTCATTCTATTTTTATAGATATATTGTGTGTGTGTGTGTGTGTGTGTGTGTGTGTGTGTGTGTGTGTGTGTGTGTGTGTGTGTGTAAGTACACTTTGATGATGGAAATGTTCTGAATTGGGCAGTTTTGTCATTATTGGTCCATGCATTTTGTTTTATTGCCTACTGGAAAAAATGTTCAAACAATAAATTTAAAATGCGCTCTAAGTCTAACAAGTGTGCTGTATTATACAAGGAATATAATTTAATAAAGTCAGGAAGATGCATCAAAGAACACATGTATCTTTCTTGTTTTGTGTGCAAGGGGCCTATGATTTGAAAACAGCCCAAAGGTAATCTTTATCCACTACTGGCCAGATGCATTTTCTTTGGATGTGGTGTGGGTTTCAATGCTGTTTCAATGAATGTGAGTTTCAAGGGCAGAGAAGTTTTAATGCTAAGTCAATTTTCATTTTGAGACAGTATTGCTTACTTTGCTTACCAGATGTCTATTAGTGTTTGTGCATTGTGCTATAAAATGTAAAAATAAAATCCAAATAATCATTGTAGAAGTAAAGCAGTATGCACACATTAGTGTTTATGGTAAATGGGGTGAAATAGCCAGGTAATGGGACATTGGAATGGCTGCAGGCTGCAGGGAGACTCTGGTGCCATATTTTGGTTGTCTGTTCTTCAGTTTGTGTTTGAAAGTAGGTATCCCACAATTCCATTGGAGTGGGAGTAGTTACATAATTATGTAAGCAAAGTTTATGTTAATCAGAGTACAGATTTGTACCTATTTTTCATGGGCCTTGTCCAGATTTTTGATATTTCCAGGTTGAGAGGTATGTCTCAAATACACAGTCTGCCACCATCCTTTTTTACATCTACAACTACTGGAAATGGTGAAAATGAACAGACAAGAGGGGAGAAGGCGCTCACACAGTTGGAACAGATTTGGTCAAAAGAGACCACAGGTGTCAGGGCAAATGGAACTAGGGCCAGCAATAAAGAGGAAGATTCCACGTGCTAGTGGTTAATATAGCTTCCTTGACTCTGAGTAATAACAGCATGAGGTACTCAACAAGGGCCTTTCTTTTACTCCTGCTAGAGAGTCATCTTTACATGAGGTCCTGACTCACTTAAGACTGTTTGTTAGTAAGATCTCGCTTAGGATTCTTTATGGTAATAATGCTTATTAGCATACTGGCATTAGGAAGCATAGCCAGTTTGTTCCGATCAACTCTCCTTTGACTGAGGCATTCTTAAAGCTATGTGAACGTGACAATTATGAGTTCATGAGACAGAAACATTGTAGGCTGTTTCATAACCTTACTGACATTCAGTTTAAAGCATTATTTCAGTTGATTTCAAATGAGCATGTTTGCGTGTGTCCTGCAGACAAAGGTGGTGCCATCGTGCTTATGGATCCTACTAAATATCTTGAAAGTGGGCCTATATTATGTGATCGAAGAATCTCTTCTTCAAACACATAATAATCGACACATATACAGCGAATGCTGTAAACCGCGAACGGCCACGTCCTCAAAATTTTCCCTCAGATAAAAGTTCATGTGGCTGTAAAATAAAAAACAAACTTTAAAACACTAATTAAGTGGATGCTTCACCCCCCCACCCCCAATGAGGGGGCTGTGCCCCCCCACCCCCCCCAACTAAATATACCAACTCCGAGATCACTCTACATTGAAGAAAAGGGCAATTACCCACCACAAGAAACTTTGTTTCACTGAATTCCCTATAATGGCCAACTGAATTTTTCCCGAGGAAAAAATTTGTGGATGTGGCCATTCGCAGATCACTGCATTCGCTGTAAATGTGTTGATTATTATGTGTTCGAAGAAGAGATTCTTTGATTACATAATACAGACCCCTTGAAAGTATGTATTTAATGCTAAATTATGCTGATACTTATACTGAATGCCATAAAAGTGACATTGCTAAGGTTATTCAGAATGTACATAATAGTATTCAAGAACTGTTAATGGAAGGTGAAGTAAGCAGAGATTTGTATGATTACTTTATGGTTGAATTTCCTACTATTCCAATACTATATGGCCTTCCTAAGATTCATAAGTGTTTGAGTAACCCACCCATAAGACCCACTATCTCGGGCCATGTGTGGGTGACTGAACCTTTGTTGATCTATGTGGAAAAGCAATCATGCCCTGTTATTGATAAGACAAATACTGTACTTAGAGACACAAAGCACTTTTTAATACAATTGCTTTATTGGTCTTGCAAAAATAGTATGAACAATGTTATACTGGTTGCCATGGATGTAGTATCCCTTTTTGCCATAATTCCTAATGAGGTAGAAATAGACTTTGTTAGGCTGTTTTTGTCTAATAACTCTGACTATTCTACAGGTCAGATATACCTGATATGTTCACTGCTTGACATTATACTTAGTAATAAAGTCTTCATGTTTCATGACAGCTATTACCATCAGAAGGTCGGGGTGGCCATGGGCACCATGTGTGCAAACAGCTGTGCCAAAATGGTGCTCGCATATTGGGAATCTCTATAGCTTTTAGACAGAAGTAACTTCTTTCTCCAGTACATCTCCCAGGGTCTATATTAGAAGACCGAAAGTTTAAAATCACAAACGCTCTAATGAGCGAAAATGCCAGACCTCAAAATCAATATTTTGGGGGGCTGAGCCTCTCACACCCCCCACTAAATATATATTCCAACTCCAAGATCATGCCACAGTGAGGAAAGGGCAAATATTCCGATGTTAACTGTACTGCAATCTCAAAAAAAGCACTTTGAGGTCTGGGATTTTCGCTCTTTAAAGTGTTTGTGATTTTAAACTTTTGGTCTTGTAATATAGACCCCATCTCACATTATGTATGTTTTGTGGATGATGTGTTCTTTGTATGGCCTGGCTAAGTAGAGATCCTGAATGAGTTTGTGGACTATTTACGTCAGAAAATTGATTTTTTAAAGTTCAAATTTAAGCATTCCCAAACCTCGATAGATTTTATTGATGTTTGTGTCTTGAATAACCCTGATGGTTTTGATACTCAGCTCTATAGTAAACGATGCAAGAAAGCTAACACACTGCACTACCAGAGTATGCATTTCAAGTATGTAAAGCATAATGTGCTGAAAGGGCAATTTTCTAGACATGCAAGACTGAATAGAAATGATGAGACTATGCTTTCCTCTTCTGATACCCTGAGTGAGGACTTTCGTTCTAGGGGGTACTCTGAATATGAGATAGGGATGACACGTCATGAGGTTCTGCCTCATAGAAATGATTCGACTAGACCCTATTTTTCTAACTATAGTGTTGACACAGTGGTAAGACAGAATAATAACAGTAATGATTTTAGAATGTGTGTTACCTATTCAAATGACATTCAACCTGTCTGTGACATCATTAGGAAGCACTTGCATATTTTGACTACTGATGCCAGATGCAGGGATTTCCTTGGTGAAGTTCTGTGCTTTTGCTATAGGAATAATAGTTCCATTAAGAAACTGCCGTGCTACAAACCTCTAGTTAGCAACAGATCCTATATTTCAGTTAAGAAAGGGACACATCCATGCAGATTATGTAACATGTGTAGGTACATTCAAACTGATGATACCTTTTTACATCCTGTTACTGGACATACTTTTAAATTCAATTTTTATGATGATTCCACTAGTAGCAACCTGGTCTATTTGGCTGTTTGTGATCAATGTGGATGTTACTATATTGGTAAAATGAATTGAGTGTTGAAGAATCATATCAGGGAACACTTATATGAAATAAGCAGATGTAACAGTAGGAATGCCTTATATAAGTATATTTGTAAAACTGGTTGTGAAGGCTGCCAGCCCATCTAGCTGGAATTTTGTAAATAATTCTATGTCATTTGGGAATAGTAATACGACTTGTATGCTTGTCTTACAAATGTAAGAAAACTATATGTTATGTGTATGCTAAACTGAATGTTATATGCTGAACTTCAAGAATGTAACCACAGTGTACCCTACTGGAAAAGAACAGAAATGTATATACCTGTCCAAATGTATGTTTTCATGGTAGACTTTGGAACCTACAGAGTTAACTTGCAAAACTCTGAGGAAATAAGTTAAAATTGTTTACAACTGTGGTATCTCTCAGTTTTAGTTTGGAGAAAAAATCTGCAGCTAGAAATTCTTTCTATTGTCTGGAAACAGAAATAATTACAGGCTTCCAAGGTAAAAGTGTTTAATAGTTTTACGACTTCCAGTTTTAGGCAAAACGTTTAAGAGATAAGTATTTTTAACACAGAGGTGTTATATTTTAAGTTCTTGTTAGCCTGGGAACTAAAGGCAGAGGTAACAAGAATTATGTAATCTGAGATAACCCAGCAGAAATATTTGATAGTAATTTAAGAACTATCTCAGAGAGTGAGTCTGTGTATTTTGTATTTGTCTTTGGACCTAGAAACATCCATTTAGCACTTGCATTTGTCTTGCTAATAGTTAAGTACTAGATCACAGTGATTTCTCTTAGAGATAGATAGGAAGACAGCAAGATTAGTTTAGATGTTTTCTGTATTTGTGTGAGACTGTCCTGCAATGTTGTTTTAAAGTATTTCCTGTGATTCTGAACTCTGTTGTCACTGTGTTGAGTTACTGAGTGGTGTCTGGTGCTTTTGTTATTTATTATTAAATATATTTAAACCTTTTAATTGTGGCTGGTTTGTTTAGAGATATTTAAGCTCTTAGAGTACGTGCATATGTATTTGGTGACGCTGTACAGGCCACTCTTAAATAGCCTTAAAGTCTTGAACACATTTACCATTTGGATAATAGTAACATTACACAGCAGAATTGGTCACCCTTTGGGAAGGGCTTTAAAGTAGCTGACAAAGGGTGGTTGGTGGCAGCTGGTACCACCTTATAGTCTAGGCAAAAGGGGGCATAGTTAGTGAACCTATGCCAGCCTTCCCCAGGAGTGTCTGTGTGTTTGTATAAAAATCAAATCTCAAAGTGTGTGTCTGCATCAATTACTTGGGCAGGGACACGAAGCACTGGTTGGACAGAGAGGGTGCTAGAGGTTTTGGCTTGATCATTTGGTTGAGATCTAAACCCTATAGCTGTGCCAGTGGGCAGTCTTATTGGGGATCTGGAGAGAGAGGGAGAGACCAGCCCCAGACTGACTGTGATCTCTGTGTGCTCTTACGGGAAATTTTACTTTATTGTGTGTGCACTTGACATCCTCCCAATGTGCACATCTCTCACTGGTGCTAGTGGTGAGGACGGAGGCTCCTTGATTCCTGTGCCTGTGCAGTGGGCTTGTGCAGTGTCATCACAGTGGTATCGAACATTCTTTTAAGTTTTTAGTTTTGGAATTACTGAATGTAGGAGCCAGAGGAGGTGATATTAAAACAAAAACAGAATGCTTAGAAGTTAAATGGATGCTAATTTTACAATCTGACAAAGGTAAAGGATTAAATGAGGTCTGCTGAGGTCAAGTGACTTGACCAGGTGACTTTGAACTTTCCTGACTGTATTTAAGTACTGCTTGTTAGTTTGTTTTTAGTTCTGATGAAACACATTTGGTGTGAAAGAGCTCATCTGTTATGTATTTTTTACTATTTTTATTTTTTAGATTAAACAAGTGTTTTATACAGTGCTGTGTTAGCTGGTTCTTCTGTTTTACTTGCTACTTGGGAAATATAAAATACTGGAAATATAAGATGTGTGGATAGATTGTTTTAAGGATTCATGATTTATCTTAGTTTAAAAGATGAAAAGAATATAAGACAACTAAGAAACGTTGTCCCAGATGTCATGTACAACAGGAATAGAAATGTTTATGTTCTATAATGTTTACATATAGTTGTTTACATATTCTGGTTACTGTTATTCTCTGATTATAATTTGACAATATTAATGCATTTATAACAAATGTTAATTGTGTTTTTTTCTATCAAAACAGTTTTTATGAAACAACTTTCAGTCATCTGCCACTGATGGCACAACATTTTCATAAAAATGTATATTCACAAATAGTTAAAAATACCTCCTCTGAGATTCAGAGTGGGTTACTGTAAGCAGTATGTCCTAACTTCAGCAGTGAATGCTTCATGGCAATCTTTTCCAATTTAGATACAAGCCTACTGCAGTGATTTTACACTGATAGGAGAACTGCCATGTTAGATTGTCCTGACAGCCTCGTTAAATGATAATAAAGCATTTAAGGGGGGTGGCTAAAGCTAGTTAACCATGTTCTCTCCTTTAGAAATGTTTGCAGGAGTCTGAATGGTATGGGATGATTGTGTGTGTATGTGCGTGTGTGTGTGTGTCTGCCTGCTTGGTCACAGCAGAAGGTTTAGTTAAGGGACTGAAAGTATTGGTGTGTGTGTGTGTGTGTGTGTGTGTGTGTGTGTGTGTGTGTGTGTGTGTGTGTGTGTGTGTGTGTGTGTGTGTGTGCGTGTGCACGTGTGTGTGCGTGTGTGCACATGCATGTGTGTGCATGCGTGTCTGCGTGTGTGTGTCTGCAGATGAATATAAAATCATTTGAGTGAAGGGGTTTCATTTTAAGTGAATTTCTGTGTGTATTTCGGATGTATTGAGTGCATGTTTGTGTGTGTGTGTGTGTGTGTGTGTGTGTGTGTGTGTGTGTGTGTGTTTGTGTGTGTGTGTGTGTGTGTATGAATGTCAGTAGGTGTGTGGGTGAGTGAATGTGGGGTTACCTGTGCCAACATGATGCATGAGCCACCTAAGGTAATTACCACCAAGCAGTCCTTTTTTAGCACTGACAGCAAAAACTGGAGGTTTTGGTAACAAGTTCTTTCTATCTGTAGCTAAATATGTCTCTGAATCACTTTTTCCGTGTTTAAGTATACTACACTTATCTGCAGTAGGAAGTTTACATAGCTGCAGCCCACATCTCTGAATCCCACAGGGTTCAGTCTGCTTTGTGTCATTTGTTACATTCCACAAATTTACTGATTTAGCTTGTTACAACATCTAATGATTAATTCCCCCTTTTAATTAATATAGTAATTTGTATTACCATGAATCTAATTGCATATTCTTTTATGAAAAATTGCTTAGTGCAGTCCTGGTACCTTAATTATTATTAAATACAAGTTCAATGCACACTGATTAATGAATACCTTGGCATTAAAGTATTTTTCTTCAGTATATGCAAATTCACTGTATATTGACTGTTGCAGTATATCCATTAATACGTATATATGCCAGTTATTTATTCAATTACTGTTTGTAAAACTGGCACACATTCATTCATTCCTTCATTTTCGATCACATGGACATAAAGCCTACACTTAGGGATTATTTAATTATGAGTAATAAATGGGTGTAAGGTAAGAGAAAAAGCATGAACAGGATGTCAGTGCATCACAGGACACATATATGCAGTCTCAACTATATAACAAACACACTTGTCAGCAATTTAGATGAGTACCATTCAGCTACTGTTGTGTTTTTGAGATATGAAGAACATTGGAGACAAGATAGAAAATGTGTGTGGATACAAGAGAGTCCTGAAAAGCCCATACTGAAGTCTCACTAGCCAAGAACTGAAATATTGCACCTCTGTTATACCCAATTCACATGCAATGTTTTTTTTCAAAAATCATACCATGTCTTCATTAAAGTTAGTATTGCACCCAACTAATGCTATATAGCTTTGTTTATAATATGGATGTTTCTAGCAGTTTTTAAACAGTATCAGTTTTGATTATTTTTAGTGATACTGTACTTGCAAAACCATATCTTTTGCTATCTTTGAAATGCACAAGTCTTTTTTTTTTCCATGTCTTCTCCTCCTCATCATCATCAGCAAGGATTTATTTATTTGCTTTTGTTTCTTTTGTTTACTGGAAAAGTCTGTTTGGGAAATGAAATACCCATTTTCAGCAAAGGTCCAGGGAGAAAATCTCCAAAATAAGGACAGAAATACATTTTCTGCAATTCAAAAGAGAAATAGTCAGTAAACATGTATTTACAAATATTTCAAAGCAAACTGTCAATAAAAATTATTTACAACCATGTATAGGATTACGAAAATACATGTTCCAGATACTGTGAGTAAAATCAAAAATACTGTATTAATATGCTTGTCTAGTATCCGCAGTGGACAGAGTTAAGACAGCATACTTCAATCAGTAGGTGCGATGTAGATGTATAGTTTATTAGTTGCCAGGTGATATTTTAGGTCAGATTTGAATTGCTGTAGGTTATTTAAAAGCCTGATGTAGCCTGGAGGTTTGTTTCATGCCTTGGAAATGGTGACAAAGAATAATGAGCCACTGTAATAATTATTTGATTTATTAACAACAGTTAGTTTTAAGTTCTGAGGATCTTAGGCTTCCATTTGGTACATGCCATATAATGAAATTTGGCAATGACAGTGTTTTGAGAGGATGGTGAAGTTTATGTGTATGCTGTGAGTAATGTTTTGAGGAAATTCAAGCAAACTGAGGGTACTGATGGCTATGCAGTGGTGGGAGCAGTTTGGGAGGATGCAGGTGAATTTGCTAATTTTGTTATTGGTGCTTTCTAGTCTGTGTTTGGTGGAAAAGTTGAGATTTGTGAATATTACTCAAGCATATAGGAGAGTTGGAAGGAGAAGGGAGGTGGCAACTATTGTTTTACTGTGATTACCTAGCAGGTACTTTTCTCTGCAGTGTTTCTTTTTGACTTTAATGTCAGTGTGCCGGTCAAATTTTAGCTTGTTATCAATGAGCTCCTAGTAATTTTGTTTTGGTAACATTTTCAATTTTTGTGTTATTTCATGAGCTAATATTAAGATCACCTCACAGACACAAGGTACAGCGTTTGATTTTCACCGTTGAGGGGAAATTATCTAGACATAAAATGGCCCCAAAGGGTAGCTAGGTCAGTACTTACCTTTGAACCTATGAATTAGTTGTTGTTCTGATTTTATATTTTTGGGAAGGAATATGAGTAGTTTGGTTTGTTGGGGTTTAGGAGCAATTGAGATTTATTTAGTCAGTTATTATAGAGGTAAAAGCTTCATGTATGATGGTTTCTAAGGTGGGAATATTTGGGGCTCAGCAAGCTAAAGATGAGTTTTAATTTTTTTGTGAGTTTCATTAATGAAAATATTGAAAAGTATTGGCCCAAGTACAGAGCCTTGGAGGACTCCTGCAGTGATTGGAAGGAAGGTGGAGAGGGGCACATTCTATTTTACAAAAAGGTGCTATTATTTAGATAGGTGGGAAACTAGCTAGTTGAGGTAGTTGTGAGGCCTGTAAGGTTAAGTCTTTGGAGGAGTAGTTGTTGAAGGCTTTTGACAAGTCAAGGAAAATGGTGGAAATAAAATTATCTCAATTTTTACTTCAATTAGTGGCATCTATGAAATGTAGTATGGCAATTTTGGTACTGTGCTGGGGTTAAAAGCCATGTAGGTAGCAGAAAGTAATTGGTTAGCAAGTAGAAAGGCTAACAGTGGCTGATGCATACATTTTTTTCAAGCACTTTGAGAGGGGGCGAAGGATTGTTATAGGGTGATAGTTTGACAGATCAGTGGATGTGCCAGCTTTCTGTAATGAGATTAGGAAGGAAACTTTCCATAGGGCTGAGACGTAGTTTTCTATAATGGAGCTCTTAATTAGGATAGATGCAGGGTAGCAAATGGTGTCAGCAGCTTCACTGAGTTACTCGGATGACAGGTTGTCAGGAGATAGTGTTGTGGGTTTCAGTTTATTGTACCTTTCGATGGTATTTGTCTGGATGGTTATTAGTTTGAGTTGGGGTGTGGAGCTATGGTCTGGAAGGGGATTATGTGAGATGGTTATAGGTTATTACTGTTTGAGTCAAGTATAGTACTGGATATGAAGTGTTTGCTGAATTTGTTTGCAATGTCTCTACTGGTTTCAAATGGGAAAGGATTTGGGGTGGGTTTTCTGCCTTGTTTAGGAGGTTGTTTAAATTTTGCCAAAATCTTTTGGAGTTTCTGTGTGCATGTGGTCTGGTTTGTGGAGAAGTTCTTTTTATCATAATGAACTTGCATCTTGTTGTGGTTTCTGTGGCACCAATATTTATCTAGATAGGACTGGGTCCTAGTTTTGTGCCATAGTTTCCAGGCATTGTTTCAGTCTCATGAGTTCTTGACATATTTACAATGGGGCAGAATTTATTTTCACTCTTTTATAACTCAGTGGGGTTTGTTGGTTTTGTATAGTTAAGAATGAGCTTTTAATGTGACTGACAAGTTCATCTAGAGGCACATATCTGAGGGCTTCCAAGTCATTAAATATGGCTTTATCAAGTTTCTCATAGAGCTGAAGTATACATACTTGGAGAGGTTGTGGAATTCTCTGTTTTTAATTTCTCCAAGTCTTTTGGGTTTCTATTACCATGACAGGAATAGACCCCATTCTTAAGTCAAAGTACGATTAAAGTTCATGAAATCAGTATTGTTTCAGTCTTTGATGTCAGCCAAAAGTGCTCTTTGCAGCACCCTTACTGTGCCCAGTAATGACTCCTTCTGCAATTTGTATGGAGTTACATGTATTGGTAACATATCTAAATATGACTGTAGATTCTTTTTTATAAGACCCATTGCTCCTACTACTATTGGAACTGTCTGGGTATCTTTCTTTCACATTGCTCTTCTTTCGACCTGAAAATCTTGATATTTTATGACTTTGTGTCTCTCTGTATGCAAGACACTGTAGTCACTGGGTGTAGTAGTTTCAATGATCAGTGCTACTTTTGTCTTCTTTTCATGTACTATATCTGGTTTTCTTGCATCTATCTTTTGAACTGTTGATAATGGGTGATCCCATGTGATGTAAATTTCAATTTCTATGATGCTGCCTAGCTCATGTTTCCAATATTTTTCAGCTATTTCAATACCATAATGTTTATACAATCACCAGTGCAACAGTCTTGACACATTATTATGCCTTTCAATATACAGTCCTTCCGCCATTAGTATGTCACAACCAGCAACAAGGTGTGCAACTGTTTCCAATTGTGTTTTACAAAACCTACATTTGTCTGCTTCTCTCACATGTTCAATGGACTTTGTAAGCCAACGTGTGCATAGCCCACTGTCTTGGGTCACCAATATTAACCTTTCATCTTTTGGTTTGAATTCAACTCTCCTTAACCATTCCTGCATTCAGTCCTAATCAACATGAGGTTCTTCCATACTCGCAACTATATTTATGCATTTTCCACATTTCTTGCCTTCTCATCTGATCCTTCACCTTATATTCTTTCTTTTGTTTTTTTTTGGCACATTCAGTTGCCGCCTGATTTTTATCTACTTCTGGTTTGATTTCCATTTCCTGCTTGACGTTGATATGCTTCTGCTAGACTAAGCAGGGAAGTCATCTTAGATTTATTTTCCTCATGTTTCAAAACTTTCACTATGTGAGGTCAGAAGAAACGTGTGCAGTCCCACGATTGCAGATCTATACATGTAATCAATAGCAAGGAGGCCCATCCGTCCTTCGGAACGAGGAATATATAATCTTACTATGCACTGATTTTTATAAATCATTTGGAGAGCATGACACATCCTTCTTGTTTCCCTATCTAATCTATACAACACGTTTTGGGCCAATCATGCACTCCAAAACTGTAAGTTAGGACAGGAACAGCAAACTAATGTATAGCTTGAATTTTGTTCCTAGATGTCAACACTGTTTTCAGGATTAATTTAAGTCTTGTAAAATATTTCTTACTAAGTTTTATTTGCATTTGTTTATGCTGATCCTTCATCAGTTCCCAAATATTTATTCACTCCCCCATACTCAAGTTCTTTTATATCACATTCTTGTCCCAGGCTGATGTTTTCTTCATGCTGCAGTTTTCCTGCTTTAAAGATTGCTTTTCCACACTTATCAAGACCAAATTACATTTTTATATTATCTGAAAAAGTTTTGACTACTTGCAGTTGTACTTTCAGTTCCCCATCTGATGAGCTATACAATTCTAAATCATCAACAAAGAGAAGATGAGAAGTCTTTACACTTTGTTGTTTTCTAGGAGTCAAATTATAGACATGGCCTAATCTGTTAAGTAGACAGCTCAGTGGGTTAAGGGCAAGACAGAATAGCAGAGGTGACAGGGAGTCACCCTGGAATATCCCCCTATGGATTTTTATCCCTGGAATAATAATTTGTCCTTTATCATGGCTTGATTGCAAAGTGGTTTGCCACTATTTCATGATCATTGTAATGTAGTAAATCAGTGATAAGGTGTATCTTATACATTTTAAGCACTCTTTTATCCATGAATGTGGAATATTATCAAATGCTTTTTTATAGTCAATCCTTGCCATACTCAGATTCTTCCTCTTTTTACTGTTCTTCATTATAACTTTATTTAGCTACAGATGATCCTTTGTTCCATATTTTGTTCTATTGCCATGATTGAGATTTCTTCTAAATGACTATAAACTCTACTGGCATCAATTCTGGTGTATAGTTTATACGTAATTTGACGGGAAATTATTGGTCTATAATTTTTAGGGTAGCTTGCAGGTTTACTCTTAAGTAGGAGCATTGTTTTTCCTGTTGTTAGCCAAGTTGGTGTCTATTCAGAGTACGCATAAAAATAGTTCTTACTCATGGCTAAATCTTCATGCAAAGATGTTAATACTTTTAATCAGAAATGAGGTACTGCATCTGGACCTGGTGTTTTCCAATTAGAGGCTTTTCTTAACTTTGTTTCAATCTTTATGGCTGTTACTTCATCCCATTTCATATCCTGTACCTTAGGATTTCTTATTCTTTCTTTTACTTCTTCTATCCATTTAGCATCTTTGTTATGTTCCACAGAAGCTTCATAAATACTTCTCCAAAATGTATCTATTTCTTCTTTTTTTGGGTGGTCTTTCAATTCCTTTTACCTTGTTTCCCAATCATCTATAAAACATTTTGGGGCCATCAATAAATTGCTTATTTTGTACTTTTCCTTTACATTTATCTGTGTATCTTCTAAGTTTTTCTGCCCGTGCTGATATTTTTAGTTTATTATTTGCGATAGTGCATGATAGATCCTGATCCGTTATAATATTGTGCATTGCTTTTATTACGGCTATCTTTCTGAGTATTTTTGTTTATCTGTTCCCTCTTCTATACTCCTCTAACAGTGACATTTCTTGTCTTAACTGCTTTACAGTTTTCTCGATTTGTTACTTCCATGATGGTACTCGATTTCTCCCCTTCCTTTCCCTTACTACCCTGTGTTCTTTTGGTAGAATTTTAACCATTATTAATTTAGCTGCACAGTAATATATCCTGTTTACTTCTGTTATATTGCATGGATCTCTATGGACAGTCCTAATTACTGTGTTCATTTGTTTTATCAAACTTCTGACTTTTGGGGTTTTATTGACATTCTTCAGTCTATTTCTTTCATTGATTCATTATAACTTTATTTAGTAACAGAGATGATATATGCCTATCTATCTCTATTAAATAAAGCAACTCTTCTCTTAGCTCGTTTTCTTCTAAACTGAGGGCACATTTTTTGTTCTCCATTTTCTGCAGACATTCTGCAGAAAGTTCTACAGCATCTTCCTGAGGCATATTCTCTTCAATTTCATCCTGTGTCATCTGCTGCTCTGTCATATGGGGACTCACTGGCCTATCACTCCTCAACATTGACTGCTCTAGAGTTGCCATAGTTTTCTGTTTCTTCCCTTGCTGTCCAGCTTCAAGTGAATGTTTATATTGGTTTCCTGTGGAAGGCTCCACAATACCTTCATACAGCAACTGACCAGTTGCATCCCATTCTACTGGTTTCTCCTTAATTTCGATGTCCATTGCTCTATCCTGTTGTGATGCTTTCAAGGTTAGATTTTCTACACTGAATCCTTCACTTCACAGGTACTCCATAACCTCAGTTTCTGTTTCTTTAACTTCTCCATTAGTAATTTTCTTTTCTGCTTTTCCTCTTTGTCTTCTTATTTTTTGTATTGTAAAGTTTTCCATGTCTGGATTTTTTTGCCTATATTTCTCTTCAAATATCTTTGGTGCTGCTATTTTTGTATTGATTAGTTTTGCTTTCTCCTTTGCAAAAATATTGTACCATATTAAATCTATTTTTCATTCCCACGCCCATATTTCTTCTTCAGATGTCTCCTGATCTTCCTGTTTCTCCTTATTTTAGGGACTCATTCCATCATGCTGTGATGTAACCTGTGTTAGACCTTCTATACTGAATTCCATAAGTTCAACTTCTATTTTTTTAACTTCTACTTCACTGATTCACATTCCCTCTTTGTGATATTATTTTCTTGATTGTGAAATTTTCCATATCTGGATGCCTTTGCCTGTATTTCTCTTCAAATATCTTTGGGGCTGCTTTTTTGTATTGATTAATTTGGCCTTTGACTTTGCATAAATATTGCACCATATCAAATCTCTCTCTTTTCCATGTCCATATTTCTTTTTATACTTTTCAAAAATCTCTAGGTTTTGTTGTTTATATTTTTGCACTTCCTCAGATGCTTCTATTTCCAAACAGATCAAGTTTCTTGATCTATATAATGTTTTTCATAAATCTGTTGTATTAATGAACACAAATTTTATTTGTGACTTCTGACAGTTTTTCTTGTGGAAGTATTTTTCTTTCCTCTATTTTCTGTCTTAATCTTTTTGTATAACTTTTATCTGGAAATTCTGGGCTTTTTGCATAATAGCAACAATACATAATTTCTTTCTTATCCTCAATAGTCCTCTCTGTCATCTTTATGGCTCTTCTTTGGCCTATCAGTTTTTTATGATTTTTGTGGACTGCTACACTTCCTTCTACAATAGGGGGCCATCCTCCCCCTGGACCTGGTCTAGCCACATTGTAGGAATGCTACCATATTTTGTAGATTCTACACTGTCATTTTTTCCAGTCCTGGTACCAGTGTGCTTACCAGGATTGGGCAATTTTTTTGTCCTGAGTCTTGTGCACCCAGCTATCTTTTTTAATTTTTGACTTACTTCTGTCCAAGATATATGCTATATAAAATACAGTCTATATATCAGTGTCGTCTTGGTGAGATTTTGTGAAAAAACAGGGTCCACCTCATGAAGGTAGTCACCAAAACTTGAGGATGAATTCAATTTCAGCAATACTACTTATTTGCTTGCTGACATATCATCTCTCCATTTGGACCTATACTGCTCTTATTTGCTTGCTGACTTATCATCTCTCCATTCGGACCTAATCATCTGTTGATGTAGGTGGGGTTATGATCGCTGACAGCATCTGAGAGGGTGCTGGCTCGTTTAAATTTTTTCAGGGCTAGTTGAGAGTATGCAGTCTAGTTTGGATGTTTTTTTAGGATATTTTTGTCAAATGGGGTTGGTTGTTGGATCAACTGAGTGAAATGATAGAGGTTGCTTTTATGGAGAGGAGAGTTAAGTTTACTAGAGGTCTAATCTATGTTGAGGTCAGTGAGCAGGATGGTTTCTTGGTTGAAGGCAGAAGATAAATAAGCAAGTATGTTGTTGGTAGTCTTGCCATTTTATTGGGGGGGCTGTTACAAGGATTGTGGATTGTTTAGGTGGAGTTTGGCTATTAGTATTTCTTTATTGCTGTATCAGAGAATAGTTGGGAGGTGGGTATGGATTTTTACAGTGGCTTAAAAGACGATGGCTACACCTCTAGCCTGTTTAACTAAGTGGTCTGCGCTAATGATAGTGTAACCAGGAGGAATCATTTCTTCATTCTTAATTTCAGGTCTTAACTAGGTTTCAGTTATAACTGGAATTCAGTCCATGCACAAAGGTCAGATATCTTGATATGGGCATTGAGATCACATATTTGTAGGCTGGAGAAAGAAACTGGTGTTTGTTGTGTTTTAGAGGATTGCTGAGGTGCGGAGATTTTATGCAGGGGGTTTGGGTGGGCTGGGTGTTGGGTATTGTAGGTGGGACTAATATTGGGCTAAGGTTGGGGTGTACACCTCAACTCTCTATTAGTTTATTGCAGTGGGTGGTGGAGTTTTTGAGGTTATGGAGTGGTACTTTTGGTACTTTTTTGCTTTGGAGTGTGGGGTTTTGTATTTGGTGCAGGTAATAATATATGTTTTTTTTAGTTGGAGTTTGTGTAAGCTGAAATGGGATGGTCAGATTAAGCAGTTGTGCATGGACAGGGGATAAGTAGTTTTTTGTGGAGGAGCTGGTTTGAGTCTAGGTAGGGCATGATTCCTATTAGGGGAAGCTGATGTATATTCATGCTGGTAGGTGTGAAATAGTTGTACAGAAGAATATGGAGAGGAAATGGGAGAAATAAAACTACAACAAATATGATGTATCTACTGGGTACAGGACTGATAAGTGAAGGATGGGGAACATGTTGCTGTTTTCTGATGTGTAGTTATTTTTTTATTTATTAAGTTTTATTTGGTTGGCTATGTTGCCTGTTATAGGTAGTGAAGAGTCAGGTGATATGTTTGGACAACAGATATTATGATATCGGGTACATTGGGATCCGGTGATATGCTTTGGTCAATAAATGTAATGCTATGAGCATGAGAGTTGGTGGGGAGAGAAGCAAAGCTACTCATAGCATGGCTGAATTGAGTGAAGCTAGTCCCTGGAGAAAACAGTCCAGTCCTGAGATATGGTAATACACAAAAAATTGTCTGCTTATTCAGCAGCAGTGTAATCAAAATCTAATGTTAGATATTTTTTAATCTTATGGGTTGTTTCTAATCAGACTAGTTATATGATTGCTGCTTGCTATGCTGACACTTAGTTTTAGGAAGAAATAGATTTAAATGCATTATATGTCTCAAGGGTGACCAGGGAGAATAGTTGCAGGAGACAGCTGCTCAACTGAAGACACGGCAACCTATTCAGAAGAAACAGTGCATTTAATGTATTGTTTAACCATAAGGAAAGACCAGCTGGGTGAAAGAGAGAGAGAGAGACACCTGCTCTACTGGCTTAACAACAGTTGGACATGACAGTATTTTTTTGCTCTATTAATATCGACTCTTGGTTTAAACTTTTCTGAGAGGTGTAATAACTAGGATGGGCAAAAAAAATCTGAGAGGTGGCTGGGACAGATATCAGATCCCTACCAGTAATGGAAGATGGCTAGTTCTCTTGTGTTGAGCAGCTGTATTCCTGGGGGCAGCTATAGATGAGTGTTCTGTAAGAAAGGATAGCGACCAATATGGTTTTAGGCAGGTGATACTACTGTGATGGATGTTATGGGTGGGCAAATATGTGGAAATTGTTCTGATTTGTAGCTGTGTCTTTAAGCAAGTTTAGGATGTCAGTAAAAAGTAGGACAGCAGTGGGATTAAATGTGTGGAGTGGGAGGACAATCAGTCTGGGCTTTCTCAAACCCAAAGATTCTGCACACCCAGCCCAGCAAAGATAAACAAATGGCCCAAGGCAGAATTTTGCTGTGGCTGTTAAAAGACAGAAACTAAAAGAGAGGATACAACACTGTAAACTAGCGATAAGGCAAACTCTGCAGAGTGAGAGCAATACAACAGCACTGATGCACCACTTGGTGCTCAAGGATGCTAAAACATGAAGGCAGTCCACACAAGGGGGGCAATTATAAGCCCTTTTCTTCCCATTTTCCCCAGGGTTAAGGTGTTGCAACAACTGTAACCGCCTCTCTTGATTCTGTGCTGCTCTCCTGTCTTCTTCAACAGTTATGCCCAACTATCTCAGGATTTCTCTCAAACAAGCCATCCACCGCTTGGCTAGGTATTCTCATCTCCTCTCACCTTCATCATGTCTTTCCCAAACTTTCTTTAACAATGCACCTTCTGATTTTCGGCATATGTGATCGAATTCCCATGATCTGGTCTCTTTGACTTTCTCTACAATACTACTTTGGCTTTCATTCTCATATTCTCATTTCTTCATCTGTACCACAGTGTACTGATAGTTTACTATTGAAATGTCAGATGGCATTCATGCTAACTGGGAATGGTCGAAAGGCAAATTTCCAGTTCATGGAAGGTTGAACCAGAAATAGTCAGCTCCACAGCAGCGAATGCTAGGGTGCATTCGATGTTGCGAGGTCGACGTTCTATCTGGATATTGCTCTATAGTAGGGATTGGGAAATGTACCCATTTCCTCACTGTAGTACGATCTCGGAGTTTGTATATATTGTTACCAGGGGATGTGGTGGGCTGGGGGTGCAAGGGGGATTGCCCCCCTGAAAAATGTTATTTGGGAGTGACTGGAAGGCAAGGTACACTGGGTAATGTTGACTTTGTCGAATGGGACCGGTCGACATTGCCAGTTTCTTTATTGTTGCCTGTCCGATGTTTTTATTTTCAGTATTTTTTTTCGATGACATGATCACTCAACAGCATCCATTTCGGGATTTCAGTAATAAACCATACTGACTACCCATTTCAGGCACTTCATCTCTTTATTCTTCAGCTGCTCCACCTTCAGTGTCCAGGGGTGTGCCATAAAGCAACATTATTCATACCACTGTTTTGTACACCTTACTTTTCAGCTGCTTTGGCATTCTTCTCCTTGTCTATTGGCCTAAGACTTTTACAGATTTCTGCCTCTTTTTCCATTGCTGGTAGATATTGTACATATGTACTAGACTCTGCACTCTTTTGTTATTCTGAAGTAAGCTTATATTTATAGTAAAATATCAATAAATGCATGGAAACCAGATATGCTATTCACTGCACTCTTTCTTCCAACTACTACTGCTCAGGTTGTGTGTCCAATTAATACATGCATGCATATAATGTAGACATATGGAACCAATGTAATGAATCAAGAAGGTGTGGTAATTAATATACATATTTCCATGTTTGCTAAAACTAGTTTCTGCATTTCATATGCACCACCGCTGACAAACAGTACTGTTTGCCCTTTTTATGAATTTGTCTTATGTCGACAGTGTTCATTACCCTGAAGGCACCACTTCAGTATTTATTTGCTAATCATGTCTCAGTAGTAGCTAACAAGGATTTTAGGTTTCTGCTCATCTACACAGTAAAGAAATATAAATAAGGAAATTAATAAAATCTGGAAATGCTGCAATCATTGTGAAGTTAATCTGTGTAGTGTGTGCAAAATAACTTTCCTAAACTTTGAATTATGTAATACTTTTTGTAGAACATTTCTTACCCTGAAGCCAAAGGTCCTTTATAACCACTGTTGGGATATTTATTACAGCTACTGGATTAATATCAGTGCATGTAACATCTGATTTATTACATTACTTGTTTTCGTTACTGCTAACAGGAGATTTTGTATTTAGCATTTGGATCCAGAAACAGTAATTATTTCTGGACTGAAATTATGTTCCCATTTAAAGTATTGTAAATATTCATGCTGTCCATCATAAACTTACCTGTCTAAGCAATCTACATAACATGACAGTAACACTTTTATTTCAATGACTCTGTTTTTATCCATTAGACATATCTCGCTTTTTCTACCTCTTAGCATATTTCAATCATCTCCTGTCAATTATCTAACTACTACTCCATGGCATATACTGAATTCCTTCCAGGATAGATTTTAATTTTAAAATATTCTTGGACATGACAAGATTTTCTCCCATTTTTGAGCTGTCACTTGTCAATTTTGAGTATGATATGATTAAGAAGAGGACAGAGTTAAATGCTGACATAATGTACTGGATGTTTCAAACTAAGATTTTATGAAGCTCTTAGATACATTTTTATTTGTTATGTACTGTCTCATTTTGTACACAGCATCATCAAGTGATCTACAGAGTGGCATGAAATTAGACTGGTCAGGTGTTTCGTCTATAGGAACACCAAAGGTCAGAAATGATTAACTTGCAGACTCTCATTATGTGGGTTTAAAATTAAGAAGCATGTTTTATTATCCAAATGAGACATTCCACAGTATCAGTAATTGTTTGCTGAGGTATATTTTGCTAATTTGTGGGTTCTGTTACTATACTCAATTCCTAGGGTAGTTGTTAAAGCATAATACTGAATAAGTAGCTTGTTACAGATGAATTAAGAAAGACAACTCAGTATACAAAATCTGTGCTCATTCTATGTACATAAGACAATAGCAAAACATAGGAAAATAATGAGAATTGTATGCTTGATTTTTATAAATTTAATAATGTAATTCAGTTACTGTAAATCATGCCTGATCAACACTAATATAATAGAGAAAAAAAAAACATTTTCCTCTTGCAAAATAATCAATGGGTCAGCATGTTTGCTAATGAATAGTGTTCAGAAAAAATGGCACTCTCTGTAACAGATAAGGAATCAAATGTTTTATGAAACAACAGAAAGAAGGAGAACACCTTTCACTGCTACCCCTTCTAAATATAAAAGTAAAAAGCACATTTTTATATGTAATCCTCTGTTCTGAACAACTTGGGAAATACAGAAACAATAGGGAATAAGTTTTGGATAAAATACATAAGCTTATCTTAGAAGAAAATGATTCTACAAATAAATCTAAAATGGTTTAATAAGATATGTAGTCGAAATCATGTTTAAGACATAATTGTATTTATTTATATATTTACAATTTGTTGACAAGGGTAATCGCAGTAGGCCAGCAGCCTCTTTTCAGGAGGGATCAGAGATAATATTAATACTGACAAGGAGAAATTTGGACAGGGCTATGGGGACATCTTCTCTGCTATTTTCATCTAGTTGGTACAAGACGGCTGCAGCCAGAGGAAAGACAGAGGAGAATGTCGAATTCAGTACGAAGAAGAATGTTGCTGGAGAAATATCAGATTCACAATATGCAGCTATGGTTGTGAACAAAATTAAAATTGTGGTGATGGAGGTTTGGAGATTGAAAAAAATGTTGAAAATGATCAAAGCAATTAAATTAAATGATAAATCATCCATTTCCGTGAATGATATTTTAAACAACTGTGAGGACCAGTCTGCTGATACTGACAATGAGACTGTGTTATAAGTGCACATGTGCTGGAATTTGTAGATACTGAAATAGCAGCTGCATTTGGTGATACTGGCAATTTATAAAGCAAAGCAGGCAGTCAGAATAATGGAGAAAATACTGCAGTAACTGCCCAACAAAGTGTTATGCATTACAATGATTGACTTGTTTTTGGAGCTGGACTGAAAGACCAGTTGAAGAGCACCAAGCAACATGGTTCATATACTCAGGGTGTGGAAACTGGTCGTAAGAATACTGTAAAGCAATGGAAATATTACAGAGAGGTATGCTGTCTGGGTCACTGATGTTGTTCCTTTAAGTTTCACTGTTAAATATATTAGGGCTGTGATACATTTAGGAAGTAAAGCTTTGTGAGAAATAATGTTTGAGAACTATGCATTAGCAGAAAAGTTTATAAAACTGTGTGATGCTAAAGATTTTTGTTTGCTCCAGAAGAATCGTGTTTTTCAAGTAATGACTTTAATACAAAAAATAATTTGTACAGTTTGTTCAGTTTGGCATTGCTAGTATTGAACAAATGGAGATAAGAATATTCATTAAGCACTGCTGTCATGCTATCTTGCTGCATATGAAATAAAATATTTGGAATGAGGCATGAGAGAAATAGGTTGAAGTAACAGTGAACAAACGGAATATTGTTGATATACCAAATGTAATTAACATTGTGGGTCAAATGGATAATGTGAAATATTGAGGGCAGCTGAAAACAATATTATTATTACTATTATTACTAATAATATTATTTTGTGGTATGCTAGGTATATGTTCCCTTAGTGTGCAGCAAACAAAGCATCTAGATGCCTTGGAACAAATATCAGCGCCTTTGGCAATGAGTCAGATCTCAAAAGATGTCAGCATCACAATCCCAAACACACACTTCCACCTCTGCTGAGAGCCAAAACTTAGTCAAAGCAGCAGGAAAAGTGCATTAAAAAACAGTTAAATTCAACAAAAATAAAGTGATTGGTGGTTACCAGACATGATTTGTAGATTAATGATTTGAGGGCAGTGTAACAGCTATTATTTTTCCCAATAGGAGGTGTATCAGATGCTTTGCGAACATTTATCTAATTTATACAACACAGAAAATACAACAGATCAGAAAATGAACTGTGAGCTCTCTAGAGACCATATCCCAAACAGCTTTGAAGGTATGCTGTACTTAATAAACAACAAAAACAGAGAAAATATTGTAATGATAAGACACTGGAAACAAATACTTAACCTCCCTCCTCCCACCTTGGTTAGCAGCCTCATAAACACCTGGAGAAAATTCAATCAATAATTCAAGACCTTTATGAAAATATTAGGGATGATAAGGTAAACTACAAAAGATGTCAAAGGTGAGGTTTTCTTCAGAGGATTATATGTTCAGTGTGTTAACTTTTTCTGCTTCCCACATGTATAGATATGATTTTTCATAGACATTAATGACTGATTTCTGATAGGTTCATAGATGTATACTAAGCTATTGACCACTGGGACCTTTATAAATATAGCCAACTATCCAAATTGTATCCCACACATTTGTGGGCATTAGGGTTATTTTAAGGGGTGTATGTAAGCTAGGGCAAGGTTTACTGGCTGCCTCTGTCCATTAGAGACATAGCTGCCATACTCAGAGTGTATTTTGAACTTCCCATCCACTGGTACATGTTTCTCTTGAATAGGGTTAGAGAAGAACTCTACTTTACATAAAAGCCAGTTCCAGACATGGGGAATTCCCTGAGACACATACCTGTCTCTCCAATGAGTGCTATTTATATCACAACCAAAATTTAAATCCCTACATTGAGTAATTCTGATGCTGTTCATTTTGTGGATATCAAAAAGTCCATCAGAGTGGAATCCAAGGAAGCCCTGTATGCCAGGCATAGATAACCTCTCAACAGTCTGTAGGAAACAGAGTACAGAGCTGGGGCTTTGAGGTGATCTGCATAGGACATGCTGTTTATCCCCTGTATTCTTTGATTAGAAGACTGAGTCATTTCTCTATTTAATTTAGACTTGTTTTATGCTAGTGTAATTTTTAAATGTTAAGTACTTTTGCGATTGTACTGAAGTTTTGTATTAATCTATATATTTGTGTCTTGTTAGTACGTGTTCATTAAAGAGAAAGTTGATATCAGAATGTATTTACTTACCCTGAACAGATTTATTGGGATCATACAGGATTTCATAATGCAAAATAATATCCAGTGGCAAGGTCTATGAAAAATATTTTTTTATAAACAAGTTTGATTTTTACCCTAAAGATAGTAGAAGCATGATCTGTTTTATGTGGACAGCAAAAAGATAATAGGTTTATTAGGTTTATGTCTAAGATATTGTCACCTTAGCTGGATATCATACTATGTATTCTAATCTGTTTTGTTTAAATTAGTCAATTAACATTAGAACATATTCATCAGATGATGACTAATTTTCCATTGTTTGCTTAGTTAAAATCCTTCATGAAGACTCTATTTTCATTGTTTTTTAAATCATGCTGTGTAACAGATACGAATAGTGCATGGCAAATTCCTATATTACATACAATACCACTGATATTTATTTTTGTGCAGTTTATAGTCCAAATTTGATTTTTTAGTTCTGCCTTTTGTGGGTTATTTTACAAGTCCAAAGCGCTAACAACAGTAATCTCATCAGATACACTGAAGCATATCCGGGATTTTGTGATATGTCTGTTGGATAATTAAACCATGTTCAGTTAATCATCAAAGAAAAACTAGAACTGCATAATCCTTTTAATTACAGATGAATACAGAGAGGATTTGAAGACAGTAACACTGGAATTTAAGGTTTATGTCATCTGTGGTCAGATGGGGGGATGCAGCATGTGAAGGGTATAATTTTTTCTTTGTATACAAATCGATGAAGCTTTTATACAGTACATGATTAAGTTAAAGAAAGGACCACAGTTTTATGAAAGTGACACTTTAGAGGTTTTATTTTTGAAATGATGTATTTGTCTGGTATAGCAGATGAAACTTAAAATGGCAATTCTTGTGAAAATAAAGCTTCCCTACTATTTCCAGGGTCTACTTTAGTTCAGAGAATGATCAGATGATCGAATGCTGATAGTTCAAACACAAAGTGTCAAACTGGCAAAATAACAAATGGCCGGAACAGTGAATTTTTTCCCAGGGAAAGAAATCGCTGGTCTGTCCGTCCAAGTTGTGCCATTTCCTCCACTGTAGTGTGATCTCAGCGTTGGTATATTTAAGTAGGGGGGGTGTGGGGCAAAGCGCCCCACATGTGGGGGTGTTAGGGGCAAAGCCCCAAACTTCATTTGGTGTTTTTTTTTTTTTTTTTTTTTTTGGGAACAGCGATTTTTTTCCCTGGGAAACAAAATCACTGTTCTGGTTGTTCGCAGTTTTGAGTATTCGAGATTTAGGGGTCGATATAACAAAGTTCAATCATCTGATTGTTCGTTGTTATAATATAGACCCTATTTCCATTTCTTTACTTATAAATATATACATACAAACAAATGAATATTCAAATAACTAAAATCATGTCACTATCCCATGCCACACATGAGTGGTAGGAACTTTGAGGGGCTGTTTTTTAAAATACTAAAACACATTAACAATTGTTATGTTAAGCACATAAGCTAAGTAAAATGAAATAGCAGTACGGAACATGACAAATCTTTTTTTTTTTTTTTTTTTTTTTGGATAGCCATGTGCCCCCTGGAAATTTGGACTCTGGCCATATGCTCAAATCCTACTATTATAATCAGAGAGCAGTTTGCTGACTGGTGAAGCAAATGAAACTAACTAGTAAATAGTGAAGTAAATAGTGTGGGAAGAAATAGCCAGGGAATTGTTATGGCTAGGCTTGTATAGGCCCTAGGGCCGATAGCCTAGTATCAACCTATGAACCTAGTACATAAAAGCACAGCAAGTGACAGGATGAATGAAAAAATATGGCTTTGTATCCCAGAGGTTGTATACAAGAGTTGTTGCAATCAACAATGCTAAGGAATAAGAACAAAAAATTATCTGTGCTTGTGCGTAATGAAGGAACAAGACAGATGGTGCAATGCAAAATGAAAACAGATTACTGATATACAAGTATGCAATTTAAGATTATATTGTGACTCCACTAGGGTTTTCTGCAAAGATATATTAACCCTGATTTAATTGGACTCATTGTCTATTTGCTAGATAACTTTTTAAAATGTTTTTATTAGCAGAGAAGTTTTTGAACATGTGATGGTAAGGCATTTTGTGATCCATAAAAAAGTATGTGGTTATAGGTATTGACATGTATCAAAAAATAAACTTACTACACAGTTTTAACTAAAGACATGAATCAACAAGAATTACGACTACATTTTTCAGAATGCTGTCAATATAGTTTTGAGATAGAACAAATTACAGATGAAAGACGTGTGAAATGGGGCATAAGAGATGTGGGTGCCATTGCTAATTAAAGGGGACTGATGCATTTGTCAGGTGTACTAATAATTAAAGTTAAAAAGGGTAATATAAGGTATTCAGTACAACCAAAGAATTATTTTTGTCGTGGTCTTAATCAAAGAATGTACAAAAAGCAGAGACACACAGTATAGAGACTATGAACGCTCTAGTAAAAACTGTAAATTGACATGCGGGCCTAACTCTCAACTGTCTACATTTTCACAGACTATCTATATTTTTCCCTCATATTTTTGGTCTGTTCCTCATAAAATTTGTGGTTTTCTGGCAAGTCACTGAAGACTGAAGTCACTAAATAATTGCACATATTTGAGTTTCAGACTTTATATCCTTTAGAAAAATGCATGTTAATACACATCTTGTTATTCTAGCAACTTTCAAGTTTATAAGAGCAATATTTAAAATCTGTCCCTATGTTTGGGCCTTTATCCTCTCATTATTTTAGGCTTTGCCCAGATTTTTTTCTCTAAGAGTTTGAGAGGTATGCATGATGGAAATGCGGCAAAGAGCTCTTGGACTTTTAATGTTTATTTCTTTGTAATAAAGTTGTAAAACAGCTGCCACACCAAGTTAATGCCTCTCTCCAACAAACAGCTAACTGAAATCAAATAAAAGAAATTGAAATGAGGCAAAAGTAATTCCCAGTATAACGAATCCACAAGTCAATAAGTCAAATTGTATAAAAAGCACCGGGTTTTATTGAACAGATAAGCGCTTTCGCTATGATAGCTTCATCAGATTTACAATTAAAACCAGAAATACCAGAATATAAGGGAAACAACCCTAATTAACCAGCCTATCATGTTATAAATTAAATAAACACTTAAAGCAGTATCATCAAATAAAAACAACAGTTCTAATAATTGTATTAAAACCTAAACAAACAATATATGCATAACTTAATAACCTATAAATATAAAAAGCAAATCAACAAACATACATAAATACATATAAAAACATATAAAAAACATCATATGCATATGCACACTAAAAATAACATTACATACATTCATCTGATATTCCTACGCTGCCTCAACCTAGGTTTGATTGAGGCACGTTCATTGAGGCCTGATCCTCGATCTGCTCTCAACAAAACTATCCATTCACGTTCTTTGCTCTCTGTATAACTCAAAATATCACCCCCCCTCTTATTTGGAGTAACTACCTCTAAAACCCTAAATAAAAATCCATGACCTGCACCAGACAGAGCTACATGTTTCACCAAGGCATTATGTAGGTTACCTTTCTTAATATGGTAAACATGCTCTCTTATCCTATCTCGCAGAGGACAATTAGTCTTACCCACATAGAATGAGCCGCATGATATACAAGTAGCCAAATACACAACATGAGAAGTCATGCAATCTGCTTCTATAGTCGTGTCAAAAGTTACTTTCAAATCAGGATGTGAAAAAGAAGTACTTACATCTATAAAAGAGCAAAAATTGCAGTGCATACAGGGTCTAGTATGTCCAAAAACCCTAGAATTTCTATCAAACTTCGGATAACAGAGCATTCTTTTTAAATTGTTCTTATTTCTATATGTAAAGTGGGGTTCATGTCCTACTATCCCTTTCAGGTCTTCGTCAACCTGCAGTATGCCCCAATATTTGCCAATGATCTCTTTGACCTCCCAATGATCAGATGAGAAGTAGGTTATAAATCTAACGTAGGACTGAGTACTACTGTTAACCATAGTATTTGGAGGACAACCTGACCCAAAATATGGTATAGCAACTTCGGAACAAAGCCGTTGGGCTTCCTTTAGATGGTCCATTTTCTAGAGCTGGTCCTTGAGAACAATTTATTTATGTTCAAGGACACAATATATAGACAACTTGATGGTGTGGCTATGGGCACACCTTGTGCCAATAGCTACGCCAACATGTTTTTGGCATACTGGGAGGAGCATGTATTGTTTTGTGAGACCTTGTTTAATACACATGTAGTTTTCTATCGACGTTTCGTCGATGACCTTTTTGTTCTTTGGAAGGGGTCAGTGACACAACTTCAAACTATGTTATCTGTGATGAATAGTTTAACCACCTGTCTCAAATTTACGATGCAATACTCATCACAGAAGATACAATTTCTAGATTTATATGTGGAGAAGCTGCCGGGCGGTATGATAAACACAGGGGTCTATCGTAAAGCCTGCTACAGCAACTCTTTACTTATGAGGTCAAGCATGCACCCACCATTTGTTTTTAGAAATATAATGAGGGGCCAGGCAATTAGGGCTTCTAGATTGAACCCTATGGATAATGGCTTTATTACTGAGTTGGATGACCTCAAAGATAGGTTAATAAATAGGGGATATGGTGTACAAAAGGTTGATCAACATCTAAAGGAAGCCCAACGGCTTCGTTCCACAGTTGCTATACCATATTTTGGGCCAGGTTGTCCTCCAAATACTATGGTGAACAGTAGTACTCAGTCATACGTTAGATTTATAACCTACTTCTCATCTGATCATTGGGAGGTCAAAGAGATCATTGGCAAATATTGGGGCATACTGCAGGTTGACGAAGACCTGAAAGGGATAGTAGGACATGAACCCCGCTTTACATATAGAAATAAGAACAATTTAAAAAGAATGCTCTGTTATCCGAAGTTTGATAGAAATTCTAGAGTTTTTGGACATACTAGACCCTGTATGCACTGCAATTTTTGCTCTTTTATAGATTAAGTACTTATTTTTCACATCCTGATTTGAAAGTAACTTTTGACACGACTATAGAAGCAGATTGCATGACTTCTCATGTTGTGTATTTGGCTACTTGTATATCATGCGGCTCATTCTATGTGGGTAAGACTAATCGTCCTCTGCGAGATAGGATAAGAGTGCATGTTTACCATATTAAGAAAGGTAACCTACATAATGCCTTGGCGAAACATGTAGCTCTGTCTGGTGCAGGTCATGGATTTTTATTTAGGGTTTTAGAGGTAGTTACTCCAAATAAGAGGGGGGGTGATATTTTGAATTATACAGAGAGCAAAGAATGTGAATGGATAATTTTGTTGAGAGCAGATCGAGGATCAGGCCTTAATGAACGTGTCTCAATCAAACCTAGGTTGAGGCAGCGTAGGAATATCAGATGAATGTATGTAATGTTATTTTTAGTGTGCATATGCATATGATGTTTTTTATATGTTTTTATATGTATTTATGTATGTTTGTTGATTTGCTTTTTATATTTATAGGTTATTAAGTTATGCATATATTGTTTGTTTAGGTTTTAATACAATTATTAGAACTGTTGTTTTTACTTGATGATACTGCTTTAAGTGTTTATTTAATTTATAACATGATAGGCTGGTTAATTAGGGTTGTTTCCCTTATATTCTGGTATTTCTGGTTTTAATTGTAAATCTGATGAAGCTATCATAGCGAAAGCGCTTATCTGTTCAATAAAACCCAGTGCTTTTTATACAATTGGACTTATTGACTTGTGGATTCATTATACTGGGAATTACTTTTGCCTCATTTGAATTTCTTTTATTTTATTTCTTTGTGTCAAAATTAATGATGGTATACAACATTTTGTTGATGCATTTGTGGAGAAAATAGTATGAATGTAAATAATGTTGTTGAACTGGGTATATTAAAAGTGCTTGTGTGTTATCACCTTGCAATACTCTTGCTCTCTATAACTTGTTAAATGTCTAATGTTCCAACGCACACTAGTCTGATCCTATTAGAATACCTAGCCTTATATAACCAGACCCTAGTAAACTGCATAGCACTTCCAAATCCATAACTCTGACCCTAAGACTCTCACCTGGTCCTTAACCCTAACTTGAATCCTCCCTCCCTAACTCTAGACCTAAAAGTCCACCCTGCTCCTTAAACCTAAAGTGCCTGACAAATGACAAACCTTAAAACTCTCTAAACCTAAACTCTTTCACCACTATGTAACCCTCTGCTCTACTTATCCTTCATGAAGTAACTGATCATACGCTGAGCCTAAAACTCACTACACCTGCGTTCCTAGCTTGCTCCCTAAACTTGAAACTCCCCCTCCTATTCCCTAACCCTAACATTCCCTCCCACTCTCTAGTCCTAAGACTCCCCTCCAACTCCCCAACTTAAATTCCTTGATTGCTCCCTAACTCTAAAATTTCCTTCCATGCCCTAAACCTAAATGCCACTCCTACTCCCAAAACCTAAATTCTTCTCCCAATCATTGCCTAAAAATCTGATCTACACTCCCATTCCCTCTCACTCCTTCTTCATAGCTGCTACACTTACCTGATTCAAACTCATACGATGTGTTTTAGCAGTGGGTGACATCTCAGCTCTCTATGTCTGCATGGCTACTTTACCTTGCATGAACAAATTATTCTACTCTGAGCATGAGCGGTACTCCTTACAAGCTGAAACATGCTCAAGTCTCTGGCTGCAAGACTGTGATCTTCAAGCAACCAGGACTTGGGCAGCTGTAGTAGACCCTTTTAAACTGCATGTTAATATTGATGATGATGATGATGATGATATGATAAGGCAATGTAAAGTAATAATCGAATCGGGTTTGAATGAAAAAAGAATATTTTTTTTGTTCAAGATAAAGCTCAATATGGAGCCAGTGCTGTGCAGAGAGTGAACAGGGATAATGCCCTGACAAAGTTCCAGGTGAAGCATATTAAATTTGTGGCTCTGCTGTCTGAGACACTACCAGAGGAATGAAGGGAGCACCCACCCTGTAGGAGGGGAAAGGGAGGGGAGTGTTTTTGGGGCATATAATGCAAGTTTATTTCCATCACTGAAGCGGTTTCTGACAGTGGGCAGGGTATTTTGCTGACATTAACCCCTTGTAGAAGAGACAGTCAGTCCAGTACTGATGCTTGTTGCATATCCTACTCTCAGATCAAGTTTAGGGGTGAGACTAAATATAGGAAATATCCCACATCAGCACTATGACTGTGTCCCAGGAAGCCACAATCTCCTTACTGGTCCCAAACCTAATACAGAGTAAGTCTGATTGAGTAAGGTGGGTAGGTGAGCTTGGCATCAAGTAGAAGCACTGAGGTCAGCTGATGGCCAGCTGTGTCGAACAGAACAAATACTGCCAAAAACAAGTACTACATACCAGAAGACAGTAAAGAACAGAATGACATGATGGTAGAAAGGTAATGTGACAGTTTTATGAGTAACAGGGTAAGGAAAATAATTTTATATACAAGAGTAAAAAAAAAACTGCAAAAAAGCAAAAGATAATATTAGCATTGCAACAGTTACTGTCAAAGGCATAAATATGACGCAAAGAGTAAAAGAAGCAGGAAGTACAGGCAAATGTATGTTCAGAAAATTTACTGTTGTTAATGAAATCACAGAAAGAACTTGGTGCAATTAACGGGCTAACCTATAATTGTGTTCTGATACTGCGGTCTTGAAGAAATAAAAGAACAAATGTCTTAGATGTAATAATAGACTAGGGAGAGATGTGATCTGTTACTTAATGTAATGAATATGCATGTGCATCAGGAGGAATTACAGCAAAAATGTTTGAAATAAAACAATTTGTGCTGGTGAATATGGATATTATTGTTACTGGAAACTTTAATTGCAATTTGAGTACATATTAAAGAATGTTGAGGTATGGGTGCTTAAAATTGTGCAAGAAAGGCAGTTCATGTATACAACAGAAACAATTAAAAAGATAAAGAATATGTACTTTTGTTAGAGGGTTGAAATTATTCTGGGGTAGAATAAGGAAAGCATTTAATACATGTCATGCTACCATTGTTGTATAACTAGGAGAAAAACATGTTTAGTAAGAGGAAATACAGGTTTAAAAAGTTGAGTGGAAATATAATAAAGTTAAACAATTTTAAAAGCAGAAAAGACTGTTAGGGTATGAACATAATACTACAAGGGAAACATAAGACAAAGTACAAGAGAGTGCATTTAATGATGGAGATGGAAAATGAGAAAAAGAAAAAAGAGGAAGATAAAAAAATGTGTGAAAAATGTTGAAAAAAGTATGAAAGAAACGAAAGAGAAGTATATGATGGAAAGCAAACTGTATGAGAAAGATTTCTTTTAAAAGGAAAAAAGAAGTAACACCAGTTTTGGGAAGACTAAAATATGAAGAATTGGATATGTTTAAAAAAATGTTATGAGAATAGAAACAAAAATTGTAAAGAAGATGGGATGGACTAAATAACAGAAGAAAAGAAAGAACTGAGAAATGCTGGAAAGTCCAGAACTTTACCACTGAAATGGTGAAAGAAGAAGAAGCAGAAATAACTGAGGAATAATTTTCAAAAAGTCATAAAAGAAGTTAACGATAGCAGTGATCCATGTCTGGATAGTTTAAGGTATATATTTTTTATATAAAATTAAGTAAAGAAAAAAAGGAGTGTTAATACAGGTAATAAATGAATGGAAGGAGGACTAAAGAATACATAAATAAGTGAAGGGGCTATCAAATTTACATACAATGGTGATAAAATGCAAGACATTAAAAATGGAGATAAATTATACTGCGGAAAACAGATTTTAAGCTATTTATAAAGACTTTTCTGAAAAGACTTCCACTATGGTTGAAGTTCAACCTGTTGAGGATCTGAATCCACAGTCGTACCAACTCAAAGAAGGGGAAATTACCTCTAAAAAGTGAATCACTACTGCCAAAACTCATTGACAGTGATTTTGTTTTGGAGGAGCTCTGATCCTCAGTGTACTGAACCTAGGGTAAATCACAATCATGATTTCAGTTTTCATCTACCAGTAGGGAAACACTAAAAAGATTTGATAATAAAATGGTAGGAACAATGTTATATGAAGATAGATATGGAGTAAACGGAACGTGAGTAAGTGATATGTTATAAACATGCCTCTCAGCCTGCAGGCATTAAAAATAGGAACAAAGGCTCTTTAAAGGTAAGAACATCCAGCTAAAAAGTCTGGACATCTAATTAGCATAAAATGTAAATACCATCTATCACAAAACGCTTACAGCTTCCAGTAGAAATATGGGATACTACTCAGAAACACATTTAAAAAACAGAGTGATGAAAATAATGGATATATGAGCACACTACCAAAGAGACAGAACAAAATCTGTAGATGTTAAACAACTGAACAGCAAAATTCTACCAAAGTCATTTATTTTTGCTTCAGAAAACACCAAATCTAAGATGCATGTTCTCTTTCTTTGAGTTAATTTTGATATAAGTATGTTGGCCATGTAGGGTGATTTTCTATGTCCTACTCAGCTTCAAAATTCACATCTGATGAGAAGAATTCAGGAAATTGTATCAAGGGGTAAATCAAGCCTAAAATAAGGGCACAACTACAAAAACAGGGGCATCCTGTGCACAGTGGATCAGGCCTTAAAATAAAAACATTCCTCCAAAATAGGGACAGTTGAGATGTCTGGTTGCAAACAAATAAGTAAAAACAGGTAAAAAGAGGTAGCAGTATAGAAAAGTAGTACAACTATAAAATTGTAGTCTGTGATGTAGCAAACTGTTTTGATGGTATAGAGCATATTATACAGAAAACCTTAAAGCATATGAAATAGGTAAGATGGTAAGAAAGGTTTTGAAAATAGCATATGAAAATGCATGAAATTTAGTATCGGTAACTGGACAGGTAGGCAAGCGAGTTAAAGAGCAAAAGCATATAAAGCAAGGCTGTCTGATGAGTGGGATGTTTTTATAATTAATGAATGCGGTCAATATGGACTCTAGAAAGGTTATGAAGAATGCAACTTGGGAAATTAGGGAAGGAATGAGTAATCCAGTAAATACGGTGTATGCAGATGATTTGATGTTTGTTATTAAGAATTATAAATGGAGAAAGAAAATATTAATAAAAGAGTAGAAAGACTTGCATGGAGTAGGGTTGATGTCATATAAAAAAAAACAAGGAATGTGGGATATAGTAATGGTGAAGAGTGCATTTATCCATGTATGACAAAAATGTATTAGGGATGAAATTTGGAAAATATGATGATATTGGAGGGTAGTTCATAGGTTTATTAGGAAAAATTATTTGAATGTATCTGGAGATATGATATCTGATACACTCTCACAGTTTGAGAAATATCTTATGTAAGTAGAGTATATGCATGTATAATTCAAGCAGAAATTAGAAATGATATTTAGTACAATATGGGGGTCAAGATTAATGCAAAAACACTTATTTTACATGTATATTTAGTCCTGTGCTATGAAACTAAAGAAGCCCCAGGATTCAATAAAATCCATGTACGTTTCGCGCAGAGCCTACATGGAGTGTTTTCGTGTATGTAATGTTGCTCATCACATGGCATTGTGCCATGTATATTAATGAGGCTTGGCGCATGTAAGGAAGGTTTGTGGCTCACACTAGTATTGCTGGCCATGAAACCTCCAGTATGAATATGGGTCATACCTCTCAAACATTTAGTGCAGACAAAGACTAAAATAATGAGGGGACAAAGGCCCCAAAATAGGGATAGATTTTAAATATTGTTCTTACAAACTTAGAAAGTAGCATTTTCTGAAGGATATGAACTATGAAACTCAAATGTATGTTATTATTTATTGTCTTCAATCTTCATGATTTTCCAGAAAACCACAAATTTTACAAGCAGCCCAAAAATATGAGGCAAAAATCTGCACAATTGAGAGGTCTGATGCGGATAGTATTTTTGTGTAAGGTTGCTGGCCACGAAAGTGGATTGCATGACAGCATGGCAACTGGCTTTCCCTTTCTTGAGTTTCCTTCATTAAAATTTGTTTGGGGCACTGCCCTAGATTGATTTCCTTCATTTCAACTATTTCTCCATTTTTTTTTTCAGGTCAGTGTTTGAGCGATGTGCCGCTTAACACAAATGTGTTTGGCCATGCTCATCTGGTTTGTGCAAAGTGTAGCAGTGCACAAACTGGTTGAATGGATCACCCAGGATGCAGACAGGACCCAGACAGCTACAAACATAAACCAGATGCATTCAGTTAACACTATTGGCCATTGCACAAACACAGTAAGTGGCATTGTGCAGAAATTAACAGCAAGAACTTTACAATGAATACTAAGATAGATACTGTCATGTAAGTAATTCTGTGGCAGCAGGTGTTAAGTGTAGGTCTGGACTGCAGATGATCCTGGGTTCTAGTACAGGGTGGGCAAACTTTGTTTTCCTGTTGTGACATTGTAGATTATAGCAATACAGTGCAACATGCACAACTGTTTTCTCAACCTTCTTGTGACAACAACTGTAAGTGTAGGACTACTGTACACATAGTCCAGTCTTCGAATACAGCATATTCCATACACTTTTAGTGTTGTTTCATTTCACAATATAGTCACTCTCACTTACAACACTTGACATAGTGTACCTGATACTAATATTTATATGTGTGAAGACTGAGACACTAAATTGTATCAGTTACTTATTTATGTATCTACATATTGTCCATTTATTAACAAAATTATGACTGTGAGTATACTGCATACTATGTCCATGGCTATCTGGACTATTGCCAAGGCCTCCTCATTTGACTTATACAGTTACACAAGTGCCTATATATCAAATAACCTTGAAATTAAATTGCTTGCCACTACTGTGCATCGCTGACTATCGAGCAAGCATGTTGCCCGACAGTGCACATCCTCTACTACCATGTATGCGGGAGGGTAAGTGATGCACAACATTTTCAAATGTTGCAAAACCAAAAAGTGTGCACTTTCAGTAAGTATGATATGTGCAATTGGTGGTAAAACATCAGGATACAAAATGCAATTGGTGGGAAATGCTCATTCTACATTGGGCTTGATCTATGGTATTCATATCTGGTGTTTCTGGTGATGAAGTGCACTTCTGAGTGCAAAGGTGGGGTGTTCAGGAGTCCAATGTCTTTACTGGACTCCTATTTAAGGAGCATGGGCCCCAGTTGCTTTAGCAGGACTATTCAGGCTCAGAATACAAGTCTGAAGTCTGGAATAGTATTGATCAGGTGCTACAGATATCCCCACACTGGTGAACAATGCCAACATCATTTTGATGACCTCTAGAATAGGAAGCAGGATACCCTCAACCACTGGATTGGGGACACCCCACAAATGTGTAAGTATCAATTACAGTGACCAATTATAAGAGTTAAAAGCTGAATATAGTCAAGAGTGGTATTCATAATGGTATTCTGTTCTATTCTGTTATTTTCCACAGCTGCCACAGAGTGAGCATGGAATGTGAGATCCCATGGTATGGGACTGGCAAGGATGTGAGAAGCATGTGGTATGTATACATCAGAACAGTACTGTTACTGCAGCACTAAAAGTGAAGGACAGCTTAGTTGTTATTTAATACAGTTGTATCAAATTAAGCATGCATATCTCAACTGTAAAAGAAAGTATGCATGCATTAGTCTGTAGCACAAAGCAACAGTTCCACATTCTCAGAAAATAGTGAGCATGCATCTGTAAACTGTAAAAGGAAAGTATGCATGCGGTAGTCTGTAGGAGAAAATAACAGTACAGTATTAGAGTAGTCAGCGGTTGTGGGTTCAAAAACCACACTTCCCAAATATACAGTACTGTTAGGTTTTCGTAATTATTGCAATGTAACTTCAGACCTCTATACCAGTGGCACAGATGGCCTGCTGTAAACTGTAATTAGTATAATTGGAACATGCATATGTTAAATATATGCACGCATCAAGGATTGCTGGCTGCAGCCTATGCTATAGTGTACGTCTGTTATTAACTGGGTAGTCTTAAATGTAAAGAAATCTGTTAGGAGTTTGTAGTGTTAAAAGTAAAGGTAACAGAATAGAGCCAAATAATTGTATCAATGCTTTGTATGTCACATATGAAGTTAATAATGATCTCCCTTTTTTTCTCTCACCCCAACCCTTAGCTTATCTTCTTTCTCTTCTTTTTTCTTCTATTTGTTTTTGCTTTTTGTTTTTTTTTTCCATACAGCACAGTGGTGTAGACCTAGAATCCTCCTGCTCCCACTCCACAGACTACAGCACTGCTTCCAGCACATCTGGTACATGACCTGACAGCACCCCCTCTGCTGTCCCTGCACTAGCTGGCCCCTCAGGTATTTCTGCACCAGAGGATAGGCTTATGGCTCCATCTGGGAGCAATGGCAGAGGTGGTGACTTTATCACCTGTGAAGAACTGCCAGGGATGGTGCGTAGGATTGTGTGCTGCACTGTGGGTGCACAGCTATGCTGGATGGAGCACCTAGTCTCCATCCTGGCTCATAACACCTGAAGGAGATGCAGACATCAGGCACTGCAACCAGCAGTGCAGTGAGGTGACAGTGATGACAGTCCAGTGGGTGAGGACTCGATTCTCACTGTCACCCAGATTGATGTGCATGGGACCTCAATTTTTCCACCTTCTCCACAACCATGATATTCACCCTCCTCTTGTATCCTTCACTGTCCCTGTTTCTTGTCTTGTATGTCCTGTCTGCCATTGCTTCTTCACCTACCCAACTTACGTGACCCAGACATACTGTACCTTTGCTCCTTTCCCAACATTCCCCCCTCTCTCTCTCTCTCTGCAAAAAAAAATAAATAAAAGTTATCCCATTCTTGACACCCTTAATTTGGTCCAGTTGGCTATACAATATGATTATGTTGTGGCTACCCCTCACTCTGCAGGTGACAGTATAAATTTGGCTAATATTCTACATATATGATCATGTTTTACTGTTGAAGAAATGGATAGCTATGGTTCTTTCCTACAATGGGGAGCAAGTAGTGTGAAAAATGAAGTGAAAGGAGGGCAAGAATGTGCAGGAGGGATGTAGTAAAGTGATGCCTAGATGTGTGCATATATTGCACATATGTATGTTCCAATTATGCTGATTACAGTTTACAGCAGGCCATTGGTGCCAGTGCTTTAGAGGTCTGATGTTACATTGCAATACTGATGAAAACTTAACAGTATTGTATATTTGGGAAGTGGAGTTTTTGAACCCACAACCTCTAACTACTCTCCGATACTGAACTGTTGTTTTGGCCTACAGACTAATGCGTGCATCCTTTCCTGTTACAGTTGAGAGTTACATGCTCAGTTTGATACAACTGTATAATAAACCAGAAAGGGTGTCTTTACTATTAATGCAACAGTAACAGTACTGTTAAATGCAAACATACCACATGCTTCTCGCATCTATGCCAATCTATTGGCATGGGTTCATGCATTCAGTTCTCGGTTTGTGACAGTAGCTGAAAAAATGGAACAGAACAGAATACTATTATGAATAAGAATCTTTACTATATCCAGCTTTTAACTATTACAAGTAGTCTCTGCAAGTGATACTTAAACATATGTGGGGTGCACCCACTCTTACATTCCTCAATCCAATGTTCAAGGGTATGCCTCTTTCTCATTTAGAGGTCTCTGTAGTGATTCCTACATTGTTCAACAGTGTGAGGGACACCAGCAGCACTGGTCAAAGCCCAGGCAAGACTATTCCATGCTTCTGACTTGTAATCCAAGCCATGAAAGTCCCTCTGCAATAGCCTGGCCCATGTTTATTCACTAGGAGTCCACCAAACACTTTGGACTCCTGGACACCTCATGTTTGAGCACAGAATCTCAAAACCTCTCCACGAATGCCTGCCATGCCTACCACAGATCAGGACCAATGCAGAGTGATGTTTTCCCACCAATTGCAGGTATTGCGCTTACTGAAAGTGCACACTTTTAGGCTTTGCAACATTTGAAAATGTTGTGCATCACTTACCATTGCGCAAACATGGTACTTGTGGGTGCAGTCTGGCGAGCGTGTTTGCTCGATGGCCAATAGTATTAAATGAATGAATCTGGTATATGTTTTTGGCTGTTTGGGTCCTGTCTGCTACCTGGGTGGTCCATTTGTCCAGTTTATGGACTGCCACTCTAAGCGCAAACCAGATGACCATAGCCAAATGCAAACAGTCCCCCCATAAAAAATGAATAAATAAACTGAGAAATAGCTGAAATGAGGAAAATCAATCTATGACATACACAGTAGAAAATGTTAGTACACATGAGATATATCTACATAGGTCTGGATTTCAACTCTCAGCCCAATGCACCTTCAGAAAACAGGATAGGTGCCTTGTCCATCTTTTCCACACAAACAGCTTTGCAGCAAATAAATGAAGTGATTTCTCTTACAACCAAGTGCAACTGAATGTAGATTGGTATCAAGGCATAAACTGTTATTTTCACATTTATCATATTTAATATATTTGGTTGTAGTGCACTTAGTGGTCACACAAGCTGTTATGTTTATTGCTTGCAAATATAGAGCTCTGTCTTACCTTTCTCTGTTTCTTGGTCATTCATCAGTTATCTGACCAGTACTCAGAGACATGCAGAGTATAAGCCAGTCTATATCACTTACCTTAAAATCTGTGAGAATATTAACTAGAAATACTATGATATGCAGTGACATCAAATGAAGGGCAACGTGGATGGCACAAACAAGCACAGACTGCTCTTTTGGAGGGGGAGCACAGGTGAGTTCTTGTAATGGCACATGCAAGGGTACACTGTTCTTTCGAAGGTGGAGAGCCAAGTTGAGCTACTGTTATGGCACAAACAAGGATATGTTGCTCTTGTTACTCACATTGTTTTGCATCTAGCCTGTTTGAGTTTGTGATGATTGTGAAGTCAGAAACTGTAATGTGTCTCATTAATTTCTAACTTCTCTCTGTAATGATTTTGCATTACAAATGTATGGTGCTAAACTAAGGGCATGAATTCAAATAAATCTTTGCTGTCACATTATATTAATTTCTGTACAAATCTCACACCTTTTACTTAATTACTGTACCAAGTGATAAAATACAAGGACATGTCATAATATTATTATACAATACAGTACATGTTCTAGACTTACTTTGTAAATGCAGCAGTTGCCACATTGTTAGTTCAGGGCTGACAGTAATGCAAACAGTATACAGCCAATGCATGGGGGTAAAGGCTCTTTCTCTGAGATGAGGCCATCAGATGTCACAGAGTTCCTGTAATGTGTCTCTGTCCACACTGTAGCACTCTACAATGCCCATGTTGTGTATGTTGTGATAAGTTAAATGTGGCATGAAAACCCTTCTCCTTCTCAGCCTAGGTCTACTGGCAGCAGCAGCATTTCCTGCAACCTCTAGCACATACAAGTGGATTAAAGCAGCAGCAGCTCCTAACATTCTGTGTAGACTTTCTGTGTCTGTTCTCTACAACTTTTGAAATCCGTAGGAAAAACCAGCATGGAGTCTACATGAATGCTTTATAACTTGTTGAATAACTCCACCAGATTGGTTGACTTGCATGCAGTTCAGCTGCTTATGTTGTAATTAGCATTTCTGAAACATAGGCTAAGGCAGAAGCAATCCAGTAATAATACACTCCATTATAAAAAGGCAAATGTGTAGCAAGCCAAACCGATGGTGAGGACACTTGCTACATGTTTGCAGGACTTCATTTCATTTCTTCACAAGATATCTTTACATAGGAGTATTGAACTCCAGCAGGTATGCTCCCATTTTGTTACCTACATAATGCATATGCTGGAATATCTTTATAAATAATATGAAGCAAAAGCTTTTACACTTTTACCTGTATACATTAGTTAGACGTGTACTGATGGCATGGCCTTGTTGGGTCTATAATAAGTGACTGAACAGTCAAATGTTCAAACACGTAATAAACGACCCAAAAATATCGAAGCGTCAGAATGTCAAACGGTTTAAAGGAGATCTCCATACAGTGCAGACATGGAAGTTTTCCATTGTCTGCACTATAGTGCAATCTCGGAGTTGGTACATTTAAGTAGCTGGGGATGTGGGGGGTTGCAGGGGGACTTTCCCCCCTGCTTAGAGAGTTTTAATGGTTTGTTTGGGTGTTTTTTTTTTGTTTTTATTTTGCCGTTTGAAATTATGGCATTTTGATATTTAGGGGTTGATTATTATGTGTTCAAACATTTTTTGTCAAGCCATTTCAGAGGTACAGATGACTGACAATACATGAAAATAGAATGCTGTGTGATAAATAAGTACAAATGTTTCAGGGAGAGGTCTTTTGAAAGCACTTTAAACATTTGAAAGATGTTTTATTAACAAAATGATTAATTTACCTGTTCTTTCATGGGTGGGGGGAGCAAAGAAGAGTTACTGTTATGTCACAAACTAGAATGGACTGTTCTTTTCAGGGGCAGCACAGTTGAGTTACTGCTATGGCACAAATAAGGATATTTTGCTCTTGCTACCCTCCTTGCTTTGCATCTGCCCTGTTGTTAGTATTTCACATCTGTAGACTGTTTTATGTTTTTTCCCAGCCGCAGTGGTACAGCGGTAGCATTGTTGCCTCACAGCAAGAGGTTCTCCTGTTCGATTCATGGCTGGAGTGCCTTCTGTGTGAAGTCTGCATGTCCTCCCCACAGTCGAGTGGCCTCTGAAAGATATGCGTGAATGGGCGTGCCTTCTCTGAAGGTTGGGCGTCGGGCTGGCAACTTGGCACCATAAAAAAGTCTACTGCCAATCATTAGTGGACCGGAGTTCTGCTGCGGCGATCCCTAACCAGGAAAAGTCAAAAAGACAAACAAGACTGTTTTATGCTTTTACAATGGGTAATACTAACTGGCTACCTTTAATGTTTTATCTGGAAGTTATGTGATAATTATGTGTATTATCATTCTGTTGTCTTTTAGAGCACAAACAATGTCAGTGAGGCAGAGACTCCCATTCAGTGATGTGGAAAACAACATCATTGTTGATGCTCTCTGCCAACATGGGACAGTTTGGTCAGAAATGGTCAGACCAATATGGCACACAGGCTACAATTATGGCAGCACATTGCTGAGGACATAAATTCTGTTGCTGGCTACAAACAAACCTATGAACAGGTCTGCCACAGGACCACTGACATGATTACTACAGCTGCAGTTGCCCGAGACCAAAGGGTAACCAGGGGATGGTCTGCTACAGAACCACCTCTTACTCCAAATGAAGAGTTCCTAATGAATATCCTCCACCGTGAGACCTCACAGCACAGTGGACCACAGCATGTACTTGATGTGGGCGCTGCTCTTTTCCTTCTGATTTCCAGGAGGAGATTCCAGGTATGCTTTGTTATATGACCAGCTGAATACTGTTGCATAGTAAAACAACTGACATAAATGTTACTTCTGTGTCACGTCTTTTTTTTTTGGAGGGGGATTGAAGATTGCTACAGTTATAAGCTTGGTTTGGAGTTGTCGGCCATGTTCTTGTTGAAAGTAGAGTTAATGAAGATATACAGAAGTACATATATTACCCCCTGTCTTGCTGTTAGATGTGATGATGTTTCCCTTACCTCTTTCTTAACTTCTTTAATGACCATCAGGAACCAAGCAAGATATAGCTCCTGCAGATGATACGCCAAATACATTTATGTCAGTACTGCAAATCAATTTGGGTGTATTGCAGTACTGTCTATAATAGTGGAAGCACTGTTAGTTGTTTAGCATAAACGGTGCCATAGTAGTGCAGGTATTAATTATCCCTGTGTTTCTTCCTTTTTATCACAGGTGATCATGACAGTGGGAGGGTGGACCTGTGCCAGCTGATTCCAGTGTTTTGACAGACACTGATGATAATGATGGCCAAATTGAGGCACAGTTAGGGGGTGCAGAGGTTGAATCAGACACAGAGACTGACATCTAGCAATCTCCTTCATTTTACCAGGACACAGTCAGTAGGCCTATGCCTACCCAGTCCACTTAGCCCACAGATACTGGCCAGGTGGAGGACATGGACACTGATGAGGGAAGTGTGGCTACTGTGGCTTCAGTGCCTGTTGACTCTGGCCATAGCCAAAGTGTGGGTGAGGCGACATGCAGGAGGGTTGATAGGGGTGCTCAGAGGGGGCCTCTTGTCCCTCCTCCACCTGGTGCAGATGTCTCTTCTTGTAAACACTCTACATATGCTTAGGGCCATCATGGAGGCATTGGCACATTCAGAAAGGTGCTCCAGACAAATTCTCAGGGGTGTAGACATGGCACAGCCTGACATGCATGACTGCCTCCAATGTGGTGCCAGTGCAATGGATCGGATGAATGATACATTGGAATGAGCAGTGTCTGTGATGGAACATCTGCTGGGAGGGGAACAGCATCCTCGTGGCCATGCCTGGTCATGCTTTTGTAATGGCAGTACTTCAACTCCTCTGTTGGTGACTGCACTGTCCACACCCAGATGTGGCAGGCCATGGGATCCTGGTCCTTGGCATTCCTGTAAAGGGAGCATGTCCAACAGACATAAGTCAAGTTCAAGTAGCAGCACTGCATCTGACTTTGGGTGTGGAGGTGCCAGTGCAACTCCTGACACAGCGGGTTCTGGTGGTTGGAGTGACAGAGATTAACTGCCAACTCTACCATGCATGGCTCACACCTGTCCAACATACCAGGATGTAAAGCCTGCACTGACCTTGGCTGTGTTCATGCAGACTCTCACACACCAATTTCACATGGAGGAACCCTACAGACACACACACAATAGTTACACGGTTAGCCTGCTTGCTTCCCTTTCTTACTCATACACACTCACCAGCCTTTTGTGCCTGGCTAGCCCTCCTGCCCCCCCCAAACAACACCCTGTGCAAATGATGACAAGTGTGCCATATCCCTGTTTTCTCTCTTTTGGATTCAGGGATACAAAAGCTTTGTGTCTGATGCACAGGATGCATAGCTACATCAGTGTTTAGTATATGTGTGTGTGTGTGTGTGTGTGTGTGTGTGTGTGTGTGTGTGTGTGTGTTGTTGAACTAATTGTACCTATCACTTATATTTGCCTTGCCAAGTTATACAGTGGATAGTATCATCATTTCACTGCTTTATAGTGTATTCTCTTGTAAGGGTTGTGATGGCAGAAACTGCAATGTGTCTCATTACTTTCTAATGTTTCTCTTTAATGATTTTCCAGTACAATTATAAGGTGTACATCATAAGTCACTCAATTGCATTCAGATCTCAGGATTGTATGACAGAACTTTAGTCAAATATCATCAGAACAGTAATACAATATAATGCTGTCTTTTGTATGTACCTCACCAGACATATGCAGCAGCTGGACAGACCACAGGGCTTTCACGTCAAGATAACATAGGGCCTACAAACCATACCATGATGGATGTGTACAGATTAAAAGACATGTCACAGTAATTTGTCTGGTATCAGATGAGGTGGCATTTGCCTGGCCTCGTAGGATGACTGCATATATAATAATCTGACATAGCCGATGACATCAGCATTGTCTGTTGAGCATATGATAATAACAGTGTCCCACATGCTGGTGTAAAATTCTCTCTGTAATGCCAAGTAACAGCTCACACACACACACACACACACACACACACACACACACACACACACACACACACACACACACACACACACACACAGTTAACTGCAGTGAGAACAAAACCCTTACCTAAGTGTACAGACTACAAAACACAGTACTTAACGCAAGCACCACAATACAAGTCTGACTTATACAGGAGTGCAGGTGAACTTACAGTAGATGACATCAACAGTCCATGTGAGAGACAAGAGGTTGGGAGGGCTGCATGAAATGAATGTGTAGGCTTGTGCGAGTATCAAAATACTGGCAAGTCATGTCACTGGAGAAGTAACTGTTGAATAGCAAGTCTACTCTGCTGACTAGAGACGCACACACCAAGTTGACTGCAGTGAGACGAGAACCCCTATCTAAGTGCATGGACTGCAGAACACAGTACTTAATGCAAGGGCCACAACTGAAGTCTGACTTTTATATGGATGCAGGTCAACTTATAGTGGATAACATCAGTAGTGTTACGTTGTAGAGAAGAAGTTGGGAGGCCTGCCTGAAATGGACTTTAGGCAGGTGTAAGTATCAAAATACTGGCAAGCCATGCCATTGGTGTAGTAACTATAGGACAGCACATCTACTCTGCTGACTAGAGACACACACACAGCAAGTTGACTGCAGTGAGAACAGAACCCCTACCTAAGTGCACAGACTACATAACACATTATTTAACACAGGCCCCATGACAAAAGTCTGACTTTTACATGTCTGCAAGTCAACTTATAGTGATGACATCAGCAGTGCATGTTGGAGAGAAGAAGGTGGGAGGCCTGCTTGAAATGGATCTGTAGGCAGATGCCAGTGCTGCCTGAAATGGATCTGTAAGCAGGTGTAAGTAGGAAAATACTGGCAAGTCATGCCACTGGGGTAGTAACTGTAGGATAGAACATCTACTCTGCTGACTAGAGACACACATACACCAAGCTGACTCCAGTGAGAACAGAACCCCTACCAATCTAAGTGCACAATCTACAGAACACAGTACTTAACACAAGCGACATGACACAAGTCTGACTTATATATGGCTGCAGGTCAACTTATAATGGATGACATCAGCAGTGCATGTTGGAGAGAAGAGGTTTAGAAGCCTGTCTAAAAGGCTCTGTAGGCAGCTGCAAATATCAAAATGTTGTCAGTTTATGGAATTGCAGCAGTAACTGCTGGATATACACTTGGTCTTCTGTCTGGACACAGGCACACACACAGACACACACACACAGACACACTTGACTGCAGTGAGACTAGAACTCCTACCTAAGTACACAGACTATAGAACGCAGTACTTTATGCAAGTGCCATGGCACAAGTTGATTTATACAAGACTACATGTGAACTTATAGTAGATGACATCAGTAGACCAAGTGGGGGACAACAGGTTGGGAGGCCTGCATAGGCACATAGATTCACAGGTTCATAAGATGCCAGTAGCCTAACAGCACTAGGGTGTCTAAAAGTCTAGCTGTGTAAAAACACAAGTACCCATATTAAGCATAGTTGGAAGTTTGAGTTTAGCAGAGCAAGGTTGTGAGCACCACCAACTTGCCCTGCCCATGAGGGAGCACACAACATTATATATTACACTTTGTAGTATGGCTGATATATGTGCAGAAGATAATACTGAGACCCTTGGGTTGTACTGCTTGGTGGGGGGGGGGGGGTGCAGCCAACACATGGATGTATTGTGTGTGTGTGTGTGTGTGTGTGTGTGTGTGTGTATATATATATATATATATATATATATATATATATATATATATATATATTTATGATGTATAGTTAATTCATGCCCTTAAAGCATCATATATACAATTCCATAGCACAGTGAACAGTGGATTTGCGCAATGGCTAACAAAGTGTACACTCATGAAAGTTCCACCTGTTTGTGCATAGGTAAACAATGCGCAAATGTGAGCCGCATTGCTAATGTCTGACAAACAAACTGCAAACAGTGGCAAGGAACTGCATGTGTAGGCAGTTCTGTATGTGTCTTTTATAAAAGTTAAAGCCAAGCCAGTCCAGGTAGTAGGAATACATTTACAGGACTATAGTACACAGTATACCCACAGTCATACATCTGTTCATAAATGTGATAATACATAGATTATTCCATCAGCAAAAGTAATTCTGTATGGAATATGCTGTATTCGAACCCAGGACCATGTGTATGGGAGTCTTACACTTGTACCTGTTGCCACAAGAATGTTGAGGAAACAGTTGCCTGTGTTGCACTCCATTGCTGTAAACTGTAATGTCAAAGCAGTAAAACAAAAGTTGTACACTCTTTACTAGAATACACTACTATTTGTACTCCAGGCTGAGCTTTCACAATGGCCAAGGACATTAATTGAATGCATCTGTTTGTTATTTGTGGCTGTCTGCTTCCTTGATGTTCCACTGTGCTTTGTGCAAACCAGATAATCACAGCCAAATCTGAAATGTATTTGTTCCCCACTTCTACTGTTTGCGCTAAATGGCACAACATGCAAAAAGTGCAATTAAAAATGAGAAGAATAAGAAAAAAAACTTAGTAATGGACACAAATACGCCAAATAATTGTTTGTTGTCACATGTTAAGGTACTTTCTGTACAAATCCACCAATCCACCACTATTTATTTGATTATTGCACCAAGTTAAGAAATACAAGGATATGCCATAATATTATTAAATAATAAATTATAGGTTCAGGACTTACCTTGCAAATGCAGCAGTTGACAAAATTTTATTTCAGGGCTAAAATTTCCTGGTTTCTACCACAGTGGTATTGAAATATTCAGAAAAAAACAGAATGGAGACTACATGGATCATGAATGCTTGATATCTTGTTGAATAGCTCTGCCATGATGAAAATCACCTGCTTATATAAATTAGCATCTATGAAAAACAACCGCTGCTTAACTGAGTATATAAACTCTGTTGGTGCTCATTTGTGTGCGACGTACACCTATGCTTAAATAAAGTAAACACAGGTAATCTTGTTATTCCTTTCCTCCATTCCTGTGATATCACTCAAACGTGCAGCTCAAAAAGTGATGAGAAGGTTGCAGACCCTGTACTAGAACACAGGGCCATCTATATTCTAGCCTTATGCATACGTACATGTGCTGCCACAGGAATAGTTACATGACAAGTACCAAGAAATTTGCCATTCATTCCTCCATTTCCTGTGGTTGCACTAAGTGTCACATCTCACAAACAATGACAAAAATTTAAAAAAAAATACTTAAAGCAGACAAAGATGATACATTTTAACAAACAAAGAGGATGAAACAGAACTTGTGAACTGTGCACTGCTTACATGCACTTTCATACTTCACAGACCTACATGTACAGTACAACTCTGTAAGTGTAACCAGACACACATCCCCGATGTCATCATTCACTGTTGCCATCCATGGAAAACAAACACTGTGGAAGTGCTTACATGAAATTAACATCCCTACATGGTTACAACTTTTTGGCATTCAGCAATTCTAATGGGTTTTGAGCTCATTTTTTTCTTCACCGTGCTGACAGCCCTGAATCTACATGGCTGGTAATTCCGTAGGTGGGGAAACTGGTGGGAAGCCCAATGTTGTACACACAGGAGAGGGTATTACTTTGCTATATATCTGTACAGAGGAATACAGGTTTCAATAAAATTTGACTGTATTCCATCAGATACATACGGCATATGCTTACATGACAGTATGAATACTCTGTTTCATGGATTTTATGCTTTTAGTTGTCTACATTAGTTAGAAGTATATTCTTCATTTGGGGATGGGGGAGCAAAGCTGCATTTATGTCATGGCACGTAAAAAAGATTGTTGCAATTGTTACTATATTTTTGTAGCATCCACTCTGTCTAATAATGTCATAATTTGTCTGCTGTTACATGTTAAGGTCAGTTCTGTTCAAGTCTAATCACTTTTACTTGTTCTTGTTTCCATGTAGCCTCCTTTCCATGCATCATGAGAAAGGAGTCTACACGGTTCCTTTACTGCTTGTTGAATCACTCCACTGTGTTTATTTGCTTCATTAGCATACAATTCAGCTACTTTTGTTGTACTTTGCATGCCACAGAAGTTGCCATGTTTGCATGTGAGTGCACGCTGCTACACAGACTTTACTGTATGTAAAAAATATTCAAGGCTGTGTGCACATCAAGCTGCAACTTGCACATAGTCAAAAATTACCATGTAGGCTTTACTGAATCCCCCCATGGTTTAAAAAACAGGAGACTGCATTAAGTAGCACTTCTCATGGTGCTATTTGATTGTGAGTACCCTCAGCTTATTAATGCAAAGCTAGTTTTCCAACATTTTATATTGTTGATAGATTTATATCTGAATTTAGGGAGTAATTAACAAGGTTTGATATATTTTGGAGCTATTTTAACAGAATTCCCTCACTTTGTATTATTTACGTTAAGCCACTTGGAAGTAATATAGAAGTTCATAAGCAAGTACAGATGAAAAAGTAATTGTTGTCAAATTGTCTGGGTAAAATATGCAATATGGCCATTTTCCAAGTAAATTCACTTTGTAATGTACTAGCTTTGTAAAGATTTCCCTGTAGAGAAGTCTGCTAACTGTACTAGTCTGCTTGCAGTCCCAGAAATCATGAACAGCATTGGCATATTTTGCATAGCATGAATTGCGTGCAACTGAAATGTTTGGAAAATAAGCTTTTTTTGTGTGGGTAATATATACATAACGACTAATCAAGAATTGTCTATAATAACTGGTTTTTTTAACATGAATTTTCTTGAGAACAAATTTCCATTCGTTTTGTATGTGTTTAACGCAAACCTGCTTCTACATAACCATCTTTACTCTAGGCAACCTTTCACTGTCTTTAAGCTATTGTTACCTGTTTGCTGTGGAATGCACTGTTCTCTACTACAGGTATGTTGGGTGATATAATCCAGGACACAGCATCAGCCTGCACTTCCCACATACCCTTCATTAATATAGTTTAAACCTAAGGCTGATTTTGCAGAAAAAAAATAGTATTTCTTCTTTAACCTGACACCATGAAACCTCAAACTTAGAAACTACTAAAAGGAGGGGTCATGGGGTAAAGAATGTCTTGCCTTATAGTAAAACTACAAAGCAGAAAGCAACTTATAATATCTATAAATATATAGATAGATATTTTACACTGCATGGTATAATTTCTTCCATTTTAATAAGAAACACATTTGGATTTTTATTTTAGATACATTCATTTATTGTGTAGATATATAATGCATCATTATGAAGAAACCGTAGCAAAATACAACATATAAGTTTTTCAGATGCTGCAGTGGTATTGCATTGAATCATATTGCCAACAGACTTCTGCATTCTTCACTACGTCTTCAACTCTTCATTCATTCTGCATACTTCCCACTCAGATACTGTCTCCATTCAATATTCTTGTGATTGGGGAGGAAAAATTACAGGATTCTCTTTTAATTAAAACGTGTTCAATGAGCTACCAGTTTTTTTATCAATACAATTTGCTGTCTTCTTTCAGCAGTAGCATAAAACTGCAAATTTTGCAAGACAAAATATAAAATGGTTTGTCATTTCAACCTCTTTATGCATGTTTCTTGGCAATTTATTTTCACAGGTAACAGAAATGAACATTCAAATGAAAAGCTTAAAATAAGCTGCACTTATTAAAACCGCTACTGACATTACAAATGCAGTTAAAATATTTTATTTTAGGATAATGAAAATAAGTGTAGATTCTATTAACTTGAAAATGATAAAAAAATCTACCAAAGCAAATGCTAAAATCTTTTACATAAACCATTTTTTATCGATTCTCAGCTGGGGTGCAGTCTGTGTGGAGTCTGCATGTCCTCCTTGTGGTTGCAAGGGTTTCCTCCCACATCCCAAAAATATGCAGTAAGTGGATTGGACACACTAAATTGACCATAGGTGTGAATATGCATGTGAGTGTGTGGTATGGAAGAACAACTGCAGCAGGGCTAGCATATCTCAACTGTTCAGATTTTCACAGAATGTCCACATTTTTGCCTCATATTTTTGGTCTTTTTCTCATAACATTTGTGTTTTTCTGACAAATCACTTGGATGATCTGAGGACTGAAGTCACTAAATAATGACATACATTTGAGTTTCAGACTTCAAATCCTTCAGAATGTATGTTAACACAAACCATGTTACTCTAGCAACTTTCTAAGTTTATAAGAGCAATATTTAAAATATGTCCCTATTTCTGGGCCTTTATCCCCTCATTTTGTGAGGCTTTGTCCAGATTTCTTGCACTAAGAGGTTGACAGGTATGAGGGCTAGCCACCCAGTGGTGTGAACCTTGGCTCTAGATGATTGTCACTTTTAAAGTGACAGCCTAACCCCATGTGCAAAAATGGGAAAAAGCGGTTGTGGATGGATGGATGTTAGTAATACAAAGAGAAATACACTACTAAACCACACTTTTCATAAACCATATACTTATGTAAGATCTGTGACTTTTTCTGAAAACAATATATTGAATGTCAATGTACACAAACATTAAAGACTTAATAAATAATACAGCCAAGTAAGTCTAATACTCCTAATTACTACATCATTGTCCTATTTTGAATGAACTTGGCTTCCTTCTGTTGTATCACTTACTTATTGCAATGAATTATTATACATACTAAATTATCTGCTTCTTTCATCTCTACTTTACATATAAGGTTGGATTAAAAGAAAAAGCCCATCAAACAGTTCAGCAGTAATCTGAGCCAGACTGCCCAGGCATCAATCAGATAAAAATTCTAATTCAAAAGAAGGGATTCAGATGAAGCAATCCTTCATAAATAACCTGCCTATTAGACAAGATGCAAGAAAATATATCCTTGGCTGCTCACCTTCCATAAACTTTCACTATAGCAGACTGACATTACAGTTATAGTGACATTTAAGCCTGCCATATTGCTAGGGAAATGCATTTAGTTTAAAATACTACTGGTGAAAAATGTTTTGCTTTTCACTGCAGCTACACAGGGCAGCTAAGGAAACACTGAAAATATACCGTCTTTGCTCCCCATAGACAGGGCTACAGATGGGCATTGTAAGTAACAGCATGCAGTGCTGAGCTGATGTGCACATTACAAGTGGATCAGCATTACCTTTAAGTTTCCTAAATTATCTTGTATGGATTGCAAGTATAAGTTAAAAATGTTTTATGAGACACTTGTGGATGTGCAAACATTTTTCCTACTCCCACCTGTCGTCTCATGTATGGCACTTTTTTTCATTGCAGGAATAACATACTTTTTAATGCTTAAAATCTGTTTATAGTGGCTTGTTTCTGTATCTATGATGAATAATCACATCTTATTCAATCTAATTGCAATTATTCAAACCCAAAATATCTAAAACCTTGGGAAGTTGACAAAGACACTCCCAAGGTAGCAAAACACGAAAGCATTTTTATTTTGTAAAAGGGAAAGCCCTCTCTACCACTGATTTAAAGACAAGCTCCCACACTTATGAACTATATACCTACCAACCCTAAAATCATACATACTTGGATAAACGGAGAAAATGAGAAGGGCACAACACTCATATTTTAATTGTTTTGCAAACTCAACCATCATAACAAGGCACCATTCATCTTTCAGTGATATTTTCAGCATCAGTCAACTGGCCAGTGACAGACAGCAGGGATTCCCTTTTTCCTCCTCAGTTATCTATGGCACGATATCTCTTGAGTTCTAAGCAGAAACATGTTTTAGTGTGTTTTGCTGCAAGATACTGCTTCTCTGGAGAATTTTTTTAATGTTCTTCCTTTACTTGAATCTCTCCTACTTTGCAAAGGATAACCTTAAAGTCCATCAAGTCCAAAACTCTCTTTGTATGTTTTGACCTTGAAACAAGAGGAAAACATTATTATTTTTCTACATCTTGTAATGACCACAATACTTTAACACACTTATGGAGGCACTTTTAGTGCTTAGCAAGACAAATTAGTTTCTTAACTTTGGCAGTTTAGCTCAGAGGATTAATGGTATGAGCAACTAATGTTTCATCTTGTAGTCCTTGGAATTTGTATTTCTCCATTCCATGCCTCCTGTACATTAATTCTCCACTCCAGGTATGACCACTATTTCATCAGTCATGGCAAAGCCATTATCTAGGCAGTCATAAGGCTTTTCTGTTCTTTTGCCCCTACTCTGTCCCCTTCTAAATGATGTTCTTACTGATAGTCTTCCACTGTGAAGGGGAGTGCTCTATTTATGGTTTATAAAGGCTTTAGCATCAGCACAGAAGCAGCTTTACAACCCAAGAACTGATATCAGGTCCTTATGTTGTGTGTAGTGCACCCTTCTCTCCAGTAGGTTTGGCCATTTAGGTGGCCCAGAATATCTTCTCAAAGCTGAGATGAGTCATTCACTCCCACCCTCCCTTATCTGCTCACCATGTACCTAGGTTTTCAGTCAGTCAATCCTATTTTGTCTGAGACACATAAAGAGCTTTATTCTTATGTGCCATACAGCCCACTCTTATTATAGCCCTGTTTTGTTCCCACAGTGTACAAGTTTCCACTTGCAAACTAACAGAATCTAAGCAATTCACTAATGAAGTGATGGACACAGGTCACCACTAAAAAGAGAAACTTGTGGTTGTTGTTTTTACCTGGTTAACATATGAATAACAAATGTAGAACTAAATTATTAAACCTGGTACCCCATTATGAGCCTTCCTTTTCCTAGTAACCGTTCTGGTAATTAGCTTTCTTGACACTCTTATCATTGTTATCATCATCGTCAACATCATATTCATCCCAATTTTTCTATTTCAAAAGAGGTTGGAGTTGTTTTGCCAACTGTCACCACTTTGTCAGTTCAGTGCCACTATCTAGAATTCCTCATTCATCATACTGAGCTGTTGCAGGTCCTCCGAAACACAATACATCTATCTCTGGGCTGGACATCCATAGCTCCTCTTGCCTTCTTGCTGTGTCTTCCAAATATGCTTTGTCAAAGCATATTCTCTTTCCTTGCACATGTGACTGAAAGACTGCAATCTGTTTTTACTGACCTTCTCTGCAACTGTGGCTACTTTGGTTTCAGCTCTGCTGTCTCAATTCGTCATCTTTCCCACAGTGTTTATCCTGCTACATATCTCAAGCATATCATCTGCATCACATTAAGCTTACTCAGCTACTCTGTCTTCACTACCTAGGTTTCTGTGCCATACAAAAGCAAGGGTCACACCCCTGTTTTGTACCCCCTACCTTTCAGCTTCTTTGACAGTCTTCTGTCGCACTCTTTTGTCATACAGTACACCTGACACTTTAAGCAAGTTGGCTGCAGCCCCTCTGATTCTAGCTTTGACCTCCTTTCCTTTCTCCTTAATCACACCTCAGTCACACCTTCCAGATACCTGAAGTTGTTAACCTGATCCATCATTTTCCATTCTATCTTAATTTTCAGCTTCTTCTGATCTCCCCCGTTTGCTGCCATGACTACTGACTTGTTTGTATTCAGTTTCATCCCATGTGTCTTCAGTTTTACATTTTGGTCTCCAATCATTCACAGAAGTTTCTACTAAGAATCTGCTCGTCCTGCCACATAATTTGCTTATAGCAGCTTTGTTGATCTATCCCCTCTGACCTGTTTGCTGAAGTAATCCATCACCAGTATGAACAGGACAGGGATCTAAACTAAACACTGACACACACCAACACCAAATCAGACCCCTTGTGTGAATCTGAATACTGTTTATACTGGTGTCAATCACTGGGTTCATGTAAATGACCTTCAGTAATACTACTAATGACCGACCAAATTAGCTTTCTTGGGACTTTACCAGAAGATTTTCTCTATGTCTAGGAATGATCAATGTGACTCTTTCTTTAAAACCAGCTTCACTTCAACTATCTGTCTCACTGTAGATCTTGGATTAGTTGTACTGTGCCCTATTCTGAATACGAATTTCTCATTCCCAATCCTATTTTCTACCATTCTGTGTCCATTTATCATTCATTCTCTCCAGTACTTTCATGCTAGCTTTTTGCTACCCACAGTCATGAATATCTCCTTTGATAGTATATACTCATACTACACAAGACAGCTGTGCAAGTAAAGTTAATCTTAAATTAACAGTAGATGTTCAAATACCCACTGCTAGAGCAGCCTAAGCTATATGGGCTATATCCTACATAGGATATAACAGCCAGTCAGCTTCCAAAGTTTCAAGCACCTTCCACAAACTCAATTCATTAGTTATATTGAGCTGAGTAGACTAAAAAAGACAGAGTTGGGTGCCAAGCCTTTCAGAGCTTCATGCCAACTGAGAGAGGGGGGGGGTGCTGATCCCTGACAGGACATTGCTAGAAATAACAAACAAACAAATGTCCACATCCTGTGGTAACAGACACATCAAAATAAGGGGGATGGAATGAGTGGCTACTGCAGTAGTGATCAAGAGAATATCTACTGTTATGGTAAGTTTACTTGCACAACTCTGATATTTCCATCATATTGATCACTGGTGAAGTAGCCCAAGATATGAGTAGATTACCATAGCTTAGAACTACTGTGAAGTGAAAAGAGAAGGGTTCAGGAGCCCCTGAAAAATGAACCTAGCAAAACCTGACCAGGACCTGAAGAAGGAATCTAGCTTGCAGTGCTTTGTAAAAGTTGTACAGAGGACCAAGTTGCTGCTTTTAGAATACTTCTAGAGTCCATCCCTAAACATTTTATACCATAGATGAATCAAAGACCCTGTATAATGTGCTCTGACCCTGCCTAGAATAGTTGTATTGTGGTGGGAATAACAAAGGGTAATAGCGCAAGACAAGCATTTGGAAATAGTCTGCTTTGACTCAGGTTGTCCCTTCTTACTGTCACAAGCAATGAACTGACTGGAAGTTCTAAAAGATTTTGTTCTGTCACGATAGTACTGGAGTAATCTGTAGACATCCAAGGTATAAAGTACCCTTTCTCCATCCCTTTGGGATTCAGAAAAGAACACAGGGAGACAGATAATTTGGCTTAAAATAAACTTGGATACAACTTTAGGCATAAAAGGATTAGTTCTCAAGCAAGCACTGTCTCTGTGGAAAATGAGACAAGGTTGACCCACCATAAGATCTTGTAACTCAGATATGGCTCCTATTGAGTTTCCTTATTATGGGACTCATTCTAGCGGGTCCTGACATTTCAAATGGTTACCCTCAGATATTCTTCTTGCAGAGGTTAAAGCAACCAGCAAAACTATTTTCTATGTTATAAACACCAGGTTAGCCAGATAAGCTGATATAAAAGGAGCAAGTGTTAGCATCTCTAACACAAAATTAAGATCCCAAGGAACAGCCACTTTTTTTCTTGGAAGCATGTTATGCAAAAACCCATTCAAGAACATTTTGACGTGGGAATGTCTTGAAAGAGTAGAATCCATGGGCAGACATGCTGAAATGGTGGACAAAGTATGTTGACAGAAGAGTAAGAAAGACCATACACAAGTAACTTACACAGTTACTGCAAAACCAAAGAAATATTAGCCCTGAATGGGTAATAGGTGTTGGTTATGTTGTTGGCACCAACTAGAAAACCTTTTCCACTTATTAATATATAATTTTCTAGTAATACGATTTCTTGCATCCATTATTACCTGCTTCACATCCTCAGTAAATAGGTGCATAAAAAGTATAAAGGCCCTATCATTCAGGCAGTCAGTTGAAGTGATTTGAGGTCTTGATATATCAGACACCCTTGTTCTTTCATAAGCAAATTTAATATCTGACGAAGCTTGTGGAAATTGCCCTTGGCCAATTCCAAAAAAGTAAAACCAATGTTTCCTGGGCCAGAAGGGAGTCACCACCACAAAGATTTTTGGGGATTCCTTCTCAGTTTTCAGAAGTACCATGGATATCAGTGCAACAGGTGGAAAAACATACAGGAACATTCCTGTCTGAGGAAAAGAAAAGGCATCTGTCTTCCAGGCCTTCTTCCATGGAGTCCTGGAGCAGAATTTTGCCAGCTCACTGTTCAGTGTGGAGACAAAAAGGTCTACTTAAGGAAATCTCCACAAATGGATCAAATTTTGGGAGATCCTGATCTAGTTTCCATTTGCGAGACTCTGCCTTTGTCCTGTTCAGCTTATCTACTTCACAGTTTTGTTCTGACTGAATCTAGAACACCTGTTGAGTGAGACTGTACTGTAAAGCTATACCCCATGCTAACATGACTAGTTTGCATAGAAGGTATGACCTTGTGCCACCTTGTTTATGTACCACATCACCATGGTATTGTCCATAACAACTTGAAGTGGTCCTGGGAACCATAGGTGATTCAGAGAACTGACAGCCTTGATAAGGTCAAACATCTTTTTTACATGTATGTGCTTCAGCCTGTCTTTGTTGTCCCAGATTCATTTCACTGTTGTCCTCTTTAACACTGTTTCCCAAGCAAAGTCTGAGACATTTGGGGTGAATGATTGCTTTGTAGCATGAGGGGAGACCTGGATGTAGGGATATTTGTTACCTCCACCAAGGAATTTCTTTTCTCAAAAATCACAGAACTAGAATCTGGAAAGATAACGGGCATTGGTGCTGGGTCAAAGACACTTCAGATACCATTTTATATTTCTCATGGGGAGTATTGCCAAAGTTATCATGTGAATTATCACATCTTGGGATTAGTGCTTCTGCTTTCTCCTAGTGAGAGAAGGAGTGCAGTTACATTATTTCCTGGAGACTGCTGATCACCAGAAAGCTTAATAACTGTTTTGTAGGTGACAGCTTGGAATCTGTGCTTATATTCTGACCCTGGTGAGAGTAGGAGCAGAGTGCACTGATTCCTGACTCTTTCTGGTTGGAGAGTGAGTGTCTGTGCTTAACGTACCTGACTGGTCTGGTTGCTATTCGAAGCATCTACCAGAGAAAGGCTACAAGCCTGCAGACCCTTGCATTATCTGGGACAAGACTGTGGATCACCAAACAGGCCATGGCCTGCTTCTGTTCTTGGGATTGGTGCTAACATTTTGCTTATGGTGAGAGAAGAACCAAAGGAGTTCTGTATCCCAACAGAGTGAAGCTGTGCTGAGACCAGTATTAGTAGTAGCCAGGCAGTTGCCATTCATGCGACTCCCCTCTTTTCATCATTCTTGACAAGCTAATTCTTTATTTTTCATTAAGTACTGCTTGATTTCTTTCTAACTTCAGAATATCTGCCTAAATACTTCATCCTTAAATTTTCAGGGTCTACGTATTAGTTTCCTCTCAAGTGTTTGCTCTGTACAGACTCAGACACTTTGAGTAACATTTTTCTTGTAAAAGGAATATATAAGGAAACAGCACCAGTACTTAGTAATAATGACCATCCCTCCTGGCATTTCTAAAGGTCAGTTCCCTGTGCTTTCCCCTATTAAACTGGTGAACTTGGGCATTCTGAGGCAGTGTAGTAACTGATTCATGTACACAGACAACCCTCTCCTCTTACCTCCCAACACTCAGACTTGTGAGAGATGCACTTATACATCCAAAATTGGAAGCCATGCACCATCAAGCCTAGACCAGAATAGCTGGTCAAGAGGAGAAGGGCAACACCACCATATGCAACACATAGCCCTCCAGAACACCTACCATCACAGCTCTCACACAAAAACAGAAACCACACACTCACCTTTGTGAAGCCTCAATAGAAATCTACCCAAACAGCAGAGACCTCCAAGGCAGAAATGCATTCGACCACCACAACACAGCAAAAACCACAAGACACATAGCTCACATACACAGTGTGCCTCTCAGCCTAAGCCCTTAAGGCAAAACAGCTTGCCCAATACACTAATCATAGGTGACTCGATAGTGAGGCACACTGATGTCCCACTCACTAGGCTGGATAAGGAGAAGGTAACAGTCATCTATCATGTGCCAGAATTTGACACATAACACATGCAATCAGATCACTCCACAACAAGTACAAGTATGACTCTGTCACTGTCCATGTGGGTGTGAATGACCTGAGATGCACCTTCCTGGACTACATGAAAAGAGACATGGAGGAGCTCCAGGATTATGTGGCCCAGGCAGGTATAACCCTGAGCAGCATCCTACCGTCACCCAGAATGATACCATAGTACAAACAGAAGATGAATGACTTCAACAATTGGCTAAGTTTCTGGTGTCATTCTAAGGGGATCCAGTATCTGTCTGTTTGAGATGACATGATTGACAGACTTTGATGCTTTGCCAGAGATGGCCTGCATCTGTCACCCCTGGGTTTCTGGATACTGGCTAAGGCTCTTGCCACCCCTATAGTGCCTTTTTTAGGCAATGTTTCAAAGACCAAATTACCACCGTAACAGCTATAAATAAATGCAATCTGAGGGTCATGTTGATCAACTCTAGAAGTCTAAATCTCATGATGTACTTGCTCGAAGCACTCCTCAAAATGGAGAATATTGACATTTGTGCTGCAATGGAATCCTGGCTTAAAGCAGAAAGCACCCCTGTACTACCAGGCTATAACTCATTCCACACCTTTCGGCCCCAGAAAATGGACAGAAGCTCCAAAGGAGGTGGTGTCACCATATTCATAAAGGATATCCCCACCTCCAGACTAGTAGCCCAGTATAATGCATCTGAGATTCTTCAGCTACAATTAACATTGGGTAAGATGGCGATTCAGGTCGTAGCCTGCTATAGGTCATCAGCCATGTCCCAAGACTCTCACTCCACATTCCTAAGCACCCTGGAAACTATTAGGGTCCCACTCAACACTCTCATACTAGGTGACTTCAACTACACCTCCATCAACTGGTAAAACTACTCATGCACCAATACACTGGCCCAATGCTTACTGGAATTCATCAATTCGAATGCTCTGCACCAGCTCATTCTTACCCCACTAGAGGAAGCAACATCCTTGACCTGGTTACTACAAATACGGGCAACCATTGCTCTACACCAATAGTCAATTCTTGTCTGGTTACATCCGACCACAAACTAATCACTATGGAAATCCACATCACACCCACACCCCCCGCAAAGGTAACCACTATGAAAAACTTCTCCAAAGCTGACTTTGGGCTCCTAAAAACAGAGGTGGCTAATTTCATGGCACCCATGTCAATGGAAAATAGATGCACGACTGCCAAATCATACACCAATGCACTGTATGAATAAGTACATAAATGCATGGAACTAGCCATACCCAACAGATTCAAGATGCTCTCCTCCAAAAAAAGGAAGCCAATCTGGTGGTCCCCTGCCATTAATAAACTCTACAACAGAAGGAAGAATCTGCCGCAGAAAAAGGTGAAGTCCCAAGACTGGAAAAACTCCCTTATTAGCTTCAAAAAAAAAGTTGAGATCCCTTATCAAAATCTCTAAAGCCAGCTATGAAGGCAGAATTACAGCAGACACTAAAAACAACCACAAAGCCTTCTATAGTTATATCAAGGGTCTCCATGGCAATATCCGTGTTTGCTCTGAGTTACTGCACAATGGTACCTCCTATACTGAGCTAACAGATATTCCCAACATACTGGTCGACAGATTCAGTGCCAACTTTACCCCTCTCTCCACCCATACAGGACCAATCACAATACCGGAGGAATGCCAGGCACCCAGCATTACTGCAGTGCAGGTTAAAGCTGCATTGTCCAAGGCCAAGAATACAGCTTCCATGGGACCTGACAATACCCATGGATGTGTTCTACATGAACTACAAAGTGAACTGGCGCCACATCTGTGTGCCCTGTTCAATTGCAGTCTCACCTCAGGCTTTGTCCCTACCAAATGGCTCACTGCTACAATCCATCCCTCTCCATAAAGGGGGCGTGACTACTACAGACCCTGGGAATTATCGCCCCATTAGCCTGATGAGTCTGATATGTAAGGCTATGGAGCGCATCATCATGGACCTAATTAACAAGGATAAAGGGAATCTCCAAACTCTAGGTCCCATGCAATTTGGTATCATAAAAGGTAGATCATGCCTGCTCAACCTGGTTGACTTCTTTCAGTCAGTCACCAGAGCTGTGGATGAGGGCAAGGCAATTCATACAGCCTATCTGGATTTAGCCAAGGCCTTTGATACCATTGCCCACTCAGGAATTATTGATAAACTCACCAAACTAGGCATCAACCTCTATAGCACTAGGTGGGTTACAAATTGGCTCACAGAGATAGAAAGTAGCGGACTCCAAATCAGACTGCTGACCAGTCATGAGTGGAGTCCCACGGGGATCGGTCCTGGGTCATCTCCTGTTTGGCATCTACTTCTCAGAAGTCCAGGCCAACATGGAGGGACTCTGGCAGACCAAGTTCACAGATGATTGCAAGCTGGGAGCCATTATTAACTCCCCAAGTGATGTAGACATCCTACAGAAAGGCCTCACTGAGACCAATGACTGGTGTTGAAACCATGGCCTTAAGCTTAATGCCAAAAAATGCATCGTCATCCCCTTTGAGAAAACTCAGTTCCCACTAACAACTGCATCAATGGGAGCCCACTGAAAACTGAAGTCGTTACAAGAGATCTAGGGACACAGGTTGACAGCAACCTCTCCTTCGACCACCACATTGCCACTGTGGTCAGAAAGTCCTTTTATGTGGCACATCTCATTACCAAGGGTTTTGCATCCAGGAAGAAAGAGGTCATCATCTCTCTCAACTCTTCCCTCATTAGGCCAATCATTGAGTATAATGCCCCATTTGGCATGTACCTCATTAGACACATGCAACAGCTGGAAAAGCTACAAAAGTACCTCACGAAGAGGATCCTAGGTCTTAAACACATGTTCTACATGGACAGACTCAAAAAACTCCAGCTATTCTCTGTCTCATATCGTCTACTAAGAGGCAATCTCTGTTTGACATACAAGCCATGTCTGACCCAGCTCTGTTAGAAATGCTACATCTAAAGAAATACCAATCCCTCCCCACCACACACTCCAGAGACCTCAACCTCATTACCACAATCAACAGAACATGCTGGTGGGACAGGTCCATAACCCAGAGACTGCCCATGCTCTGGAATAGACTTCCCATGCATGACAGAGGCACTGGAAATTAACATCAGGTGGCACGATGTCAGGGCACTTCTATGGACTAGGCTTGTAAAGGTTCCAGGGCCATTAACCTAGTACACACCTATGAACCTATGAATTATAGGTGCCATGAGACCCAGAATCCTGAGGTATTCTCTCACAGTGACTGAAATCTAAGTGGAAAACCCCTGGAATAGTGGATCTAGTTTTCCTGTGGTAGAAAAGCTGTATGTGCTGAGGTGTCTAACAGAGACCACAGGATCGCAATCCTGTTTGATGGAATCACTTAAGAAATGCCTGAAGTCTGGATGGAAAGGAATTGGAAGAAAAGTATCTTTTAAATCTAAGGTTACCAAAAAAACTCAAGTGAGGAACAAGGGGTAAAAAATTGTGTAGTGAAACTATTCTGAACTTGGGCACTATTACAGAAAGGTTCAGAAATGGTCTCCAGGCATTTTCTTTCTTTGCCAACAGAAACATTCTTGAATAAAAAACTCTTCTACACTTGGAAGGAGGAACTGTTTCTATCATCCCCTGAGAAAGCATGTGCTGTAGGATAGGAGGGAACAGTTGAGATTGGTCAGGTGGGTATGGATTAATTCCCTGGAAAGGAAGAATTTCTTCTCACTGCCATCTGTCCCCTGCTGAATCAATCACAGAGCCAATTTTTCTGAAACAATCTGTTGCTAAAGAATAGAATGGCTATTCAAATTTTCTGGAAGGGATAAGTGACTGTCAGGTGGGAAGGGGGTGCAAGGTCCTTTGCATAGACGTTCTGATGTATTTGACTGCCCTTTGCTTAGTGAGGGGTGGTTCTGCTTTCTTTTTGTAACTTCCCTGTCATTGTTTTTTAAACATCTGCTTACCAGCATATAACTGAGACTGTTTGTTTTGTTTCTTGCCAAAAACCTTTGGAAAATTTATAGAAGGGGGAGGTTGAAATACCTGAGAAATTCCCTGTATCAGCTTACCCCTCATTACATTTTGATAACTTTTGCAAAGAGGGACCAAAAACTAAATCTCTATCCAAAAGTGAATTTAAAATCTCAATTTCTATAACATCTGTAAAGTTTTGAGCCAGGCAAACTTCCTCAACGTAATAGCAGTGGCAACAGCCTTGGTTGTAGTATCTACAGAGACGTAAGCACACTTTAAACAATGACTAGTGACCTGCGAAATAGTAGAGAAACTGAACCTCTAAATGCAGAATTTTCCTCAGAGGAAGAAACTAGAGATAAAACATTCATCTTACTTTCACAAGTAATCAGAATAAATGTTAACACACAGCCTGACAGTTCAGAATTATTAAAGTTAATGGTTGCAGAAACATCCTTTTTCCCAAACTTTTCAAGTGTTTTACCATTCTTGTCAGAGAGGGAAAGATTAGCGTTAACAAAATGCTTGGAAGCTGCTGGATTGACTGAAGCTATAGCTGCTGGGTCAGGTCGGGGATAAATGTATAGAAAGGCTAAGGAATGTTGTACATTCTGTCTGCTTTCTTAGGTGCAGCAGGCTGGCTGTCAGGGAAAGCACAAGATGTGACAACCACATCCTCCAATTATGGCAGCACTAGAAGAATGGAAGGAGGTTCTGTAAATTCCATTTGTAACATTTCATAGTTTTTTCTGATGGACTGAGAAACCTGTGTTCTCACACTGAAAATGCTGCCATATTCTGGACATAGTTTTACAGAAAGAAAATCTCTTACAGGGAGATTCAATACCATGCTCTTCTCTTTGTCTGAATCAGAGATCTGAGGAGAAAAACCTGGATCTGTCCCATCACATTCCCCTCCAGAGTCAATTTCTTGAATCACTTCAGGAAAGAGGAATCCCTTTTCTCTTACCAGAAACCACCCGATAAAAAGGGTCAACAGCCTGTACAATAACTCTAGCTAGACTTAATAAACTACAGACACCCAGTGAAACTGGAGCAGGAGAAGACATAAGTTTAATTTTCTATTTCTTTTTGACAAGAAAATTAGGGAAACAGATGTTTTAATGACAACGACAGCTAGCCAAGGGATTAGCACAACATTCTGCTTAAGTGTGGGCACCTTTTCTGCCTCTTCTCCCAATGCCAACAAAAGTGGCACTCCCTTGCCCACTAAGAGGACTGTAAAAGCTGCAGAGAATGTGGATAATCCCTGGCTCCTAACGGCTGTATGGGCAACACCAGATGGATATGGGGAGAAATATGAGTGATCTCAGGAACCAGGTTTGGCCACAGCAGAGATAACTACTTGTGGCTGAGGAAAATTGCTGGCCTGCTGTGATGGGAAAAGGCTGTTTAGATAACTTTTTCCTTTTATGGCCGGAAGAAAGACTACCCATAGACCAGCAGTTTATTCTATGGTTAAACCAAAAATGGTGCGTCTTTTCCTGTGGAAGCTAAGAAGCACAAGCTGGCAAAATTAAAAAAATAAAGTCAAGTCACTTTTCCCAGTAAAAAAAACTCTATAATGCACTTTACCAGCCCCCAAAAGTAATTTAAACATAGTTTTTCTACAGAAAAAAATGGTTATGGAATGTTTAATTCAACTTCTGGACGGGGCAGTGGTAGCATTGTCTCCTCACACCAAGAGGTTCTCCGGGTCTATATTTGGCTGGAGTGCCTTCTGTGTGGAATCCGCATGCCCTCCCTGTATTCGTGTGGGTTTTCTCTGGGTACTCTGTTTTCTTCCTACTTTACAAAGACATGCATTTGGAGCGTTTCTCTCCAGGCCTCCACTGAAAATTGTTTAAGTTCCAAGTCAGACTTTCCTAGTAAACAAATGTTAAATAAATAAATAAATAAACATCTAGGCTGTCAAACACAAAAGTGCAGTAAGGTTGCATGACAGTCAATAACAGTACATACTCCTAGCTTAAAAGGACTTTCCCAGAAAGGAAAACACTTTTAAATATTAAAATTATTATGTGGAAAGTTTTTCTGCAAAGGGAACTTATCTGCTCAGCAACTAATACAAGCTGACCATCAGTCCTCTGAAGCCCATAGAGGAGTGTTCTCTTCTGCAGCAGGAATTGTTTGAAGGGCTTGGTGCTCAACCTTGTCTTTTTAGTCAGCTTAGCTCAAACTAATGGTTTGGGCATGAGGAAGTTATCCTGAAGCTTTGGAGATCGGCTGGTTGTTATATCCTCTACAAGTTATAACCGATATAGTTTAGTCTGTTGCAGGAGTAATCAATATGAAGAACATTGTTTATTCTCCAGTCATGTGGCATACATTGGTCTCTGTCCATACCATGATGAGCATACTTGGGAATCATATTTTTTCTAATGTATCCATCATCTTGTCCACAACTTCATTGAATTTATCTGAATCTTCTGCTTTCCCTTCTTTTATTTTCTGAGCTACATCCCATCTATGACCCTATCTTCAGTGAGGCAATCTTTTTCCAGGATAGGTCTCCTTCCTATTTCATCAAATGCTGTGCATGCAGCAGTGCAACTTTTATGGGTGATTTTTTTTCATTCAGAAGCTTCTTGAAGTATTCCTTTCATCTGCCCTTAATATCTTCTGGACTGTTGAACAGATACATTGCTGGCACCACTTATGTATGGTGTTTCCTGACTATCTTCATTATCTTTCTATCATTGTTCAGCAACCCTGTAAAACCTTGTGCCCTCTACTTCATCACTTTCCAGAAGGTGGTAGAGGGTCTGCAGTGCCTTGGCCTTTGCCATTTTGTCTGTTCTTTTAGCCTCTTTGTTAGCTAACCAGTTTTCCTTCTTAAACTGTTGCATTTTTCCAATCTTACACTTTTTTCCTGCACTATTTTCTTTTGACTACTTCCTGGACTTTTGCACCTCTTCCATTAACTTTCTTTATCTAACTTCTTTCCATGCCTGGCTCAACCTCAGATCTGTTTTAGTATCTTCACACATACTGTTTTGAGGTACTGTAATTCTTTTTCTCCACTTATTTCCTGTCCTTCATGAGGTGTTACTGCACGAATATTATCTTAAAATCTACTTCTTTGCTCCAGTCAATTTCTAGGTCTTCAGCCATAAATCTGTGGACCTTACAGCCTTTGTTGACCACAGCTTGCAGATGAATGTGGTCACTGGCGACTTAAGCAGTAATGGAGTGTTGTAAGCCTGGTGAATTCTGTGATGCATAAATGGTGTATCACAGTGTCTGGAGGCTGCACATGATTGGACGCACCCATTCACCTCTGAAGGACAGCAACTGCAGACATCACAAGGGTGCCACAGAGTGGCAGGATTTACAGCACACTCCTTGACAGAAGTATAATGCTGCACCACTGTCATCAGTCTCCTCAGCAACTCTGGATTTGGGTTGCGTTGAGCATGGGAGAGGCTAAGGCATGGTCAAGAAACTGAGTGTATGAGGGCATGAGCTACAGGAAATTTATGTTCAGCTAGGGGGTGGTGTATTATGTAATGGTTCTATTTAAAGTAGAGTGGGAGGAATTTTAGGTGGCTTTAAAGTCTAATATAAAACAATGGGGAATGGTCACTCAAAGTGGAGTATTAGATGGCTAGAAACTGGAGATTGTTTGGGATATTAACGATAATTAAGTCTGATATAAGAAGAATACTTATGGAAAGGAAATTTATTGTTTGTTTTGCCTTCTGAATTAAATTTGAAATCTTCAGTTTAGAGGTGTTATGATTTTATAGCAGGCTACTTTGAATGGTGACACAGTTAGACGACAAGGGTTGTAGATAATAGCTGGAAGTATTTTACTGCGGTCAGAGCATGTGAGTTCTGGAAATATCCATTTTGAGTCTATTCTCACTGACAGAATTACTACTGGAAATTAACCTGGGGATAACTTTAGAAAACCAGTGTTAGAGAGTTTGAGTCCCACCCCATCTGCATTTACAGGTCTTTTAACTCATTGACAGCTATGTGATGTGGAATGTGGCACCTCTAGCAACCTACACACAGCCTGTATTTCTGAGCGTCTTCTGAAAAATAAACTTAAAAGGCATAAGAGAGATAACTGTAAATATTTTGTGAACAGTAAAAGCTATTAAAACTGTACAAATAGCAATGTTATCAGTAAGAAGAATTTTTTTACAGTGATAGTCTATTCATAGTCTTTCCATAAACACTATAATATGTTATAATGCACATGAACCTCAAATTATAGTTTTTGATAAACTTTCACAAACAAATTCTCTTGTCTTGGAAGATGTACAACCTAAACATATACTGGCAAATATTGTTAGACAATTTTTGTTAATCAGCCATAAGATTTCATATAACAACATTTCTTCTATGAGTACATGTTTATTGAGAGATTAAAATATATGAAATATGAAAACATATGCTTAATTGTATAGTTATCAATATAAATAACTCTTAATATCACTCAAGATGTGCATCTTATAGTGCAAATATCACTAACTGTTTTCTTCAACAACATCTAAGGTTTCACCTGATGTCATGTAACAGTTTGTAAATCACTTCATTTTTGAAGTATTACATGCATATGGAAATATTGTTTATTTTCATAATCATAATCATCACAACAAATAACTAGCAATATCTCCGGTATATTGTGGTTTAAATGGACATTAACAATGACTTTCCATGTCTCCCACAATGGCATATCAAACCATACCCATCAATAGCATCAAAGGATCTTAGTTTTGAAAAGATGAACTCAAATAAGAAAATAAGAATACCTGACAAATAGTGATTATTTCTGTACTGCACCACATACAAGAGTAATAATCTTAATGCCATTGTGTTAATATCTACTTGCCCTTTCTAATACTACCTAATATTAGCTGGTAAGTTGCTTTGCTAAAGAAGCCAGACACAGAAAGCGTGAAATGGAAATATACAAAAAGGTGTTTTAGGCTTTATATGAGTTAATATAAATATATATGATTCAGAAATAGTGGGAGATATCCAAGAAACATTAAACCAGAATCCACTGATGTCAGTTATTTAGGCCAATGTTGACTTAAACCAAATATCAGTGTTTGGCCATTTGTTGTTAATGCTGACTATATTTATATAGGCAATGCTAAGATCACTGGTAGGCAGTTTGTGAGATAGAGTCCTTGTGTAGATTCATAAACAATGGTGTCTTCAGAATGGAAATGAAGAGAGTAAAATATTTACCAGAAATGTAAATAAATGCTTTACACTCCTAGTACACTGTAATGAGGAGTTACCAGCAGCACTTGCCAGTAAAGCCTCTCAGTATAGATCCAATGCTGTAATTAATCATATCATTCCTTCAGGTGAATGTAAAGGCATTTCCATACAAATCAATAACATATTTGCCAGTAGAGAAAAACTCTTCCCAAATTAAGAAAATCACTTTGTTTGAAATTTAGACTGAAGAATTTCCATCAATGTCTTTGGAACAAAAATTCAACTTAATTACAGAACACAAGCCATTATTGATGTTGTCTGGCAAACACAAGGGATGTGACTGGTTGTCGATCGTAACCATGTTGTTATGTGTTCATGTCATGTATGCCAAGAAATTCGCTTGAGAGGTGAATCTTAGCATCCATGTTGAGGACATATAACTGGTTATGATCATGAGGCCTGATCATAACTCTTTGCAATGCATAGAGTTTTATCTACCCCATGTACAACCAGTTACAAAAACAAAAAATGAAGTGTTTTACTGGCTTTGAAAACCAGTAAAGCTCTTGGCAAGTGCTGTCACTTAGCAAGTAAATATAATTGAATGAAAATGTCAGCAACAGTTTTAAATACTGCCCTGATTTAAATATGTTGCTTACAGACTGACTTCTATAAACTCCTGTGGATATACGAGGTAATCTACACTTACGGGTTGTGTAATCCTTGAATATGATCTAATAATTCAAAATACATTTGAGGAGATAACATTCATTTGACAGAAAAGGACAGAATATTTCATCTTAGAAGAAAAACAGGGAGAAGTTGGATAAAAGAGAAGTGTAGTCAGGACTGAGACGTGATAACATTTGGAATGGCATAGTTAGACTTCTGTAGTTATTGACTATGGGGATGAATTTATGGGATCCCATTCATTCATCCAGTTGAAATATGCATTAGATGCATTTTAAGCTGTTTAATATATAAGAGAAGCTTGCTCCATGGGCAAGGGAAATGCCTGGATAAGAATTAATCCCAGAGCAAGGATTTAATATTTTAGCATAGAACTAGATCTTCAGAGTGGGTATTAACTGAAGATTTTTTGGGGGGGACTTAGAGTGTAAGGTGTGACATAGCCCAGAGACAAAGCATGCACCACCTCACAGGAGTCTACAGACAACAGAAAATAAGGATTGAGGCTTAGTCTATTAAAAACAGAGTGGTTCTTCAAATCTTGGATTCTTTTGATTAAAAAGCACTTTGGTTATTATAGTTGGAAATGTTGCTAGGAGCCACACATTCCAAATATAGTCATCTGTTCTTTGAAGTGGGAGTAAATACAGGGTAAAGAGTGTTAGGACGTATTAAGATCTGAATGAAAACCTATGAGATGGAGATGAGAGAAATACAAGGATTTTCTGTAATAATGAAAATATGCTGCTATATATAATTTTTTTTAAATTCCAAATTACCACATCAGTCTTAGAGTGAAGTGAATTTAAATGATACCATATAGCAGCTCTAGCTTTACCAAATAGAACTATAATAATTGCAGCATCAGTTATTAGTGTGATAAATTAATTTTCTGGTGTATTAATGAATCTACTGGTGAGTACAGGATAATTCCAGTCTTGGAGGTCACCTGTGAATTTAGTCATCTAAAGGATATTAGCAGTTGTCTGCACTTCAGAGAAATATATTCCAAAGAAAAGAAGACCTAGTTCAGATCCTTGAGGAATGTGAGTAGTTATATTTTGTTTTACGGATGGGATACCATTTAATTTGCTTGAATATACTCTCTCTGAAAATCAGTTGACAATCCAGCATACTACAAAGATGGAGTTTATTTTGCTTAGTTTGTATATGATAATGGAGTAGGGAATGGTATAAATGCTCTGGCTAAGTTCACATAAGAGATGTGGATGGGAACTCATTCATCTAGATGTTTGTTGTCTTTTCTGAAGAGGCTTACAAGATAAAGAAAGCATAATCAACATTTGACAAAGCTGCATTGTGAATAGTGTAGAATGTGCAGTTCTTCTATGCATTTTTGATTAGTTCTACAATAACACATTCTTTGTGTTTACAAATAAGGCTAGTGAGGCTGATGGGCCTGCTATTAACTGGTTCCATGGGGGACTGCACTTAGAGAAGGAAACAACTACGGAATTTCTCCATTCTCCAGGTATAAGTGCTGTGAACAGACTTTGACCAAAGATGTTTAGAAGAGGTTTGACTAGGTGATACTTTAAGCTTACAAGACACATCCAGATAAGGCGCCTGGCTCTATAGAACTATTTTTTTTTATTTTGTAGATTTTCTGCTGAGATTTGCTCAGTAATGATGAAAGGAGGATGGTGGTGGCACAAACTAGTATTGAAGGACTAAAGATATATCAGGTAGATTAAAATGTGAGTTGAATTTATCAGCCAAAATTTTACCTATGGCTTCTGGGTCATTGTGGGTATACCGTTTAAAATAAGTTTAGAGTATAGCAGAGTATCATAATGGATTTTATTTAGATAAAACGGCCTAGTGGTTGTCTATTGTGTTGGTGGTTATCCTGTGCACATAGGCAGCTTTAGTGCTTCTCATAGCATTCTTTCTTTAATTGCTAATTTGGTCATGTTTAGTTTTACAAACTGGAAGGCAGCAAGATTTATATAAAACTAAGAGCTTGCATTTCTTGTTATATAGTTTGTGGGTATTATCATCCCACCACATTGGACATTTATTTATTTATTCATTTATTTATTATATTTGTTAACCAGGTAGTGTCTGACTGGGGCAGAAGCCTGTTTTCAGCAGAGGCCCTGGGAGAAAAGCTCCACCAGCAAAGAAAGCTTACAATAAAAATAATTTATAATACAGTAGTCATAAGAGAGTACAAACAACAGTGTACACAAGTATACAGAGATATTTGATGTATTTATTGTGTGGGTTACGATATATGGAGAATGTTTTTCTCTACAGTGATTTAATAGGTCGTAAAATTCCTTGTTTAGGGCTGGGATGTCAATGTTCAGCAATTAGAGTGACTGGGCCATTTATGTTCTTCCAGAAAGGTTGATAAGTTCTAATAGGTTTGCTTGCTCAAGTCTATGAATATAGAAACATTACAGTGGCTAAAAAGACTGTGCATGAATCAGAAGGTGATGGTTAATTAGTCTGACTTAATTAGGGAAGGGAATACTTGTGGGACTAAGCAGAGAAGGGTCACAGGCTACTTACAATGGCAGTCATTCCAATTGCAATTAATTCAAATCCATATCACTGAAAGCAAATTTTGGTGATCAGTGGGTTTGCTTTTCTCCAGTACTGTGGGTCCAGGGAATTAGTATGTATAGGTTAAGGGAGTGTGGTGGTCTTTCCCCCAAATGAGTAATGTAGGGAGCAGCCCCCTGCAAAAAAAAGCTTTTTTGCTTATCAATGTAAATCAACCTGATTCCACAAAGAGAAGAAGAGTTATTTAAAATAAGTATCCAAAACAGCAAAAAAACGATGGCAGCACCAGGAAATGACGTTCAAGATTTTATCCACAATATTTCAAGTAAAATACAAGCCAAAAGTAAGTGCTTTCGTCTCCTGCAATGGAGACTTCTTCAGACTAATCAGTTTGGTTTGAAGAAGTCTCCATTGCAGGAGATGAAAGCACTTACTTTTGGCTTGTATTTTACTTGAAATATTGTCTTGAACTTGTGGATTAAATCTTGAACGTCATTTCCTGGTGCTGGCATCATTTTTTTGCTGTTTTGGATACTAATTTGGTTAATAGCGTGCTGCTGTATTTCAAGTTATTTAAAATAAAGTCTAGAGGTATGGACATCTTACAGTGAAATAAGCAATTTGCCCTTTGGAGTTGAAGATGATGATGATGTTGGGCAAACCAGTCACATAACCGATGGATATATAGGTGGACTAGCTGAAATTTGGGTTATTCATACCTTGTTTTAAAAACATGTTTGGCTTGATTTTAAACTCTAAAACATATTTAGGTATTCAGTATATCTTTTAGAAACACAGAAGGAGAATCTGTAATGACCAGCATCATAAAACATTTTTGAATGAGAGTAACTAGGACCTGTCCAAAATCAAGTATGAGGTAATTTCTTATGAGGCTCATATGTGTCAGATCACTGATAAATGTTGATATTCTCCCTGCGTCAATGAGTGATAGGTGGTAAACATTGGAATAGCAGGTTATCTTATCTACTAAGATGTGTATGTTTACCAGATACAGGAAAGTGCCCAAGCCAGACATTGATAGGACACACTAAATTGGCCACAGGTGTGAGTTCATGTGTCTGTGTTTAGTATGGAAGAACAACAATGTCAGGGCTATCTGCCCAGCAGTGTAAACACTGGTTCTAGATGATGAACACTGTTCATGTGACACTTGACTGCAATGTGAAAAAATGGGAAAGGGGGGTGATGGATGGAAGGATGAATTTCATGTGTTGAGCACAGCCATGCTAATGTCTTGCAGACTGGAATGTAGTAATTTCACTTTGTATAAAAAAGCCAGTAAGATTTGGAAAGGTTTTTGCCAGTGTGAGACACCCTTCAAAGAACAAGTATAGCCAATCCCTGGTGAAGCAGGATAATCCATTTACATTGTTCTCCTAGGTTATCACAAACTATCTTCTGAGAATGGCAACATTTACTTACTCAGTTGTTGAAACAAATGATGGCTAATTTGTACTTACGCATCATTTTACGGGAGAGCAAAATTCTACTCATTTCAAGAGATTTCCCTTTGATAAGAAAATATGACGAAAGCTTCAGAAAGTTTGTGCATTTCCTCCAAGATAGACAACCTAAGTTTACTGACTCCAACATGAGCAACTACAAGGTTGCACTCATATTAGCTTGTAGGATCCTTGCATCATCCCTAACACTAGCACCTGAGAGACATCTTGGTAGTTACCATGCCCATGCCAGCCTGGTGATTTATACAGTCCGTACGCCTGACAGTGGTATTTTTAGTATCATCATCAATATTAGTTGTAAAATCTGTATGCCTTACGGGTACTGCCTTTACAGCATGATTATTCCTTGTAAGAGTATGAGTCAGTATGTTTGTAGTAGGCATTGATGTTAGTGTACCTATTTGTTGACTGCTGAGGTTTCTTATTGTGTGTCGTGGAGGACAAATGTGCATACATATATATATATATATATATGTGTGTGTGTGTGTGTGTGTGTGTATATATATATATATATATATATATATATATATATATATATATATATATATATATACATAAAAAGTAAAGGAAGCAACAGACCACAGCTGTTGAGAATGCAAAATAGTTTCATCCACAACAAACACAGAATGGTGAGCGCTTTCGTGGGCCAAGCCACTTCATCAGACATTGAAACAGAGTATAAAATGTATTTATATATCGATGTCTGTGCTGTGACAGAAACCTGGTTCAAGGCTCCTGAGAGCACCCCAGCACTATCAGGTTTCACCTCATATCATGCGTTCCGGCCCCAAAATCCGGACAACACCAAGAAAGGAGGGGGGGTGTCCATATTCATAAAGGACACCCACACCTCAAGGTTGGTGGCAACGCACGATGCATCGGAGACCATCCAGGTGCAATTAACCATAGGCAAGACTGCTCTGCAATTTGTAGCATGTTACAGGCCACCCTCTCAAACTCAGGAACCTCACATGGCCTTCCTGAAAACAATGGAGGGGATAAATGTATCTCCAAACACCATCATACTAGGTGACTTCAACTACCCTAATATAGACTGGGAACACTACTCAAGCCCAAACACTCTAGCCCAAAGGTTCCTGGAGTTCATAAACTCAAATGCCATGGAACAACTAGTCACCATCCCCACAAGAGGAGAAAACATACTTGATCTCATCATCACGAACATGGGATCACAATGTTCAACACCGGAAGTATACCCCTCACTGGTGAGATCAGATCATAAACTAATCTCGCTGGAGGTCCTCATCCCGCCCCCACCTGAAATAAAAAGACCACAGTGAAAAACTTCTCAAAAGCCGACTTCACACTTCTAAAAACTAGTGTGGTCTCCTTTAAGGCCCCTGAGCCAGTGGTAAACATTACTCAAACCGCTAAATCACTTACAAATGCCTTCTACCAGCACCTATAGGACTGCATGGATCAGGCAATCCCAAACAAAACTAAGACTCTTTGTACCAAAGGCAAGCATCCAGTCTGGTGGACCCCAGCCATAAACAAGCTCTACAACAAAAGGAGGAAGCTACTACAAGATAGAGCAAAATCCTTGAAAGGTAAGACACCTTTGATCATTATAAGTAAAAAACTAAGAGCTCTCATAAAATCATCCAAGGCAAATTTTGAGAGAAAAATCGCCAAGGACTCAAGGCCTTCTTTAGCTATGTTAGAAACCTAGGAGGAAACTCCCAGATATGCTCAGAATTAGTTCAAAATGATGTGAAGATTACTGAACCTACACACATTGCCAACATACTGGCTGACAGGTTCAGTGCAAACTTCTCCCCCCCCTCCCCCCCAAAAGGAGAGATACCTATACCAGAGGATTGTAGCCCCCCAAACATCTCCAATGCCCAGGTGAGAACTGCTCTCTCCAAAGCAAAAAACACAGCATCCATGGGACCGGATGGTGTCCCCGGCTGTGTGCTCCACGAACTCAATGAGGAATTAAACCCGCAGTTAGGACAGCTGTTTAATCTTAGCCTCACCTCAGGATACGTGCCAAGGAGTGGCGCATGGCGACTGTGGTCCCACTTCACAAGGGTGGTGCCTCCACCGACCCTGGAAATTACCGTCCCATTAGCTTGACAAGCCTTATCTGCAAAGCCATGGAGAGGATCATAATGGAACTCATAAATAAAGACATAGGGAACGTGCAGACTTTGGATCCAACCCAGTTTGGCTTTGTCAAAGGCAGATCATGCCTTTTAAACTTGGTTGACTTTTTCGAGACAGTCACCAAGGCCATTGATGAGGGAAAGGCAGTCCATACAGCCTACCTTGACCTGGCAAAGGCCTTTGACACAATACCCCACTCAGGTATCATCGAAAAACTCATCAGCTTGAATGTAAACCCATACATCACAAGATGGGTTGCAAACTGGCTAAGTGACAGAACCCACAGGGTCAGAGTTGCTGGAGCCATGTCAGACTCAAAGCCAGTCACAAGTGGTGTCCCACAGGGCTCAGTCCTGGGTCCACTCTTGTTCGGCATCTACTTTTCTGAAGTACAAGCAAACACAGGAGGGTTATGGCTGACAAAGTTTGCAGATGACTGCAAACTGGGCGCCATAGTCGAAAACACATCTGACACAGATATCCTTCAGAAGGGCCTCACAGAAACGGATAACTGGTGCCAGAGCCATGGCCTAAAGTTAAATGCCAAGAAATGCATAGTCATACCCTTCGGGAAAAACAAGGTTACCCCTAGCTACCATATAGGTGGCAATCCACTGAGCACAGAAGAAGTCATCAGGGATCTGGGGACCCAGGTTGACAGTAGCCTTTCGTTTGACACTCATGTTGCTAAAGTAGTTAGGAAAACCTTCTACATTGCCCACCTAATCATGAAGGGATTCACATCTAGATCAAGGGAGGTCATCGTCCCCCTGTACTCATCACTCATTAGACCTATGATTGAGTACAATACCCCATTCGGAATGTATCTGACCCGACACCTGCAGCAGCTGGAAAGGTCCCAAAAGTTCCTCACCAAAAGGATAAAGGGTCTCAAAATATGTCTTATGCTGCCCGACTGAAAGAACTCCAGCTCTATTCAGTCTCATACCGCTTGCTCAGAGGTGACCTGTGCCTGACATATAAGGCCATGTCAAACCCTGATTTGATGAATATGCTTCACCTCAAAAAATCTAGATCCCTCAGAACCACAAGGGCGGGAGACTTAAACCTTGACACGGTTATTAATAGAACGTGCTGGAGGGACAGATTCATCACCCAGAGACTCCCTATGCTGTGGAACAAAATCCCGGTACATGTGAGGCAGAGCACCTCGCTGGCCTTGTTCAAGAGGAATCTTGACCAATGGATGGGGGATCGCAGATATACCCCAGGGATTACTTCAGTGTCACTGCTTGACAGAGGCACAGCAAAATAATAGGCATAGTTTTATTCAAGAAACTGTAATATACTGCTCCAAACTCCAAACTCCACTAACCAAAGCAAAAAACACGAAAGCGAGGACGAATGCAGGCTGGAAAAGATCCTCCAATTTTATTAACACACAAAACCACGAAATAGTAATACACAGAATGAACGCCTTCACAGTTACAGCGTTTTCGTCCAAATGGACTTCATCAGATAAAAATGCCTTGTACTTTAAGGTGTTTATATATAAAAACAATTTCCACTTGCACCAATCGTTTATCCATCCCATTTTAAACGTACAAATCAACCTACAAGCTACTGAATAAATAATTAATTCATCACTTCCTGTTTCAACAATAATTGATTCTTTGTATATAAGTAAATAAATAAACTTTTAAATAAATAAATAAATAAGTATTATTTATACATTAAAAACTCCTATAAAATGTTGACTGTTTATAAATATTCTAAATTACATATTAAAAATATTCGTTAAAAAATCCTTTTAAATAAATTTAATGAAACTATTCTAACCTGAATGCTTAATACAAATGTTGCTTAAAATACAGCAAGGGTGACACCTACTGCCAGAATCTGGTAAGGGAATGCAAAGATCACACTCTAGCAGATTTTATTTTCAAGAGGGGCAAAATAGAAATATATTCATTTAGCCCAGGTTTTTTATTTGCCTCCAGGGCCACTTGCCACCATAATTCTTTGTAGGCAATATTTTCTTCCCAAAGGCCTCCTCTTATATTTCTTTTTATTTGATCTAAGACAAAGAATTGGAATTTGGCCCCCACACATGTTTTAGTGTGCCTGTAAATAGCATTTGTTTCTTTTCCCTTTTTAACATCATACATGTGTTCATAAATGCGCCTCTTTAATGTCCTTTCTGTCTTTCCTATGTAAAATGAAGGACATTCCACGCAAATAGCCAAGTACACCAGTCCTATAAATTCACAATTATAATACCCCTTACTGGTTATGCACCTTCCCCTGCTGGTCAAAAAAACATTTTCTCTATTAATAATATGCTCACATTGTTTGCATTTGCCACATTTGAAAGTTCCAAGTTTATCCCTAGTTCCCATTTGGCTTCCCTTGTTACCATAATTATTATTTTCCAAAATCCCTTTTATACTTGTTGTATTTTTAAATACTATTCTTGGTGTCTCCTGTGGCAACCCATCCAAATCCGTGAGGGCCCTAAATCTCTCCCATTCCTTTTGGAATGCATTTTTAATATTTTTATTCAATAAATTGTATTCCAGAATCAAAGATTTTTGGAAATTTCCTTCTTTGTCCTCTTCTTTTTTGTTCTGCTCACCAGTCATACCAAAAATAGGTTCAAACCTCCCTTTTCTCCCTTCTTCTACTTCAATTCTGATATTTTTAATAAATTCAGGTGGATATTCTCTTTCTAGGAACATTTTTTCCAACAAATCACATTCTGCCTTAAATTTTCTCTCATTATTTGTCATCCTAGACCCCCTCACGAATTGCCCTTTCACTATGTTTTTTTTGCAATATATTGGGTGGGCACTTTTGAAATGTAAAAATGAATTCACATACGTGGGTTTTCTATAGACACATGTTTCAAAGCTTTTATCACTTTTTGTAATTTCCACATCCAAGTATTGAGTATTAGTTTCAGAATAATTATAAGTAAATTTTAAAAAATCTGTAGTCTTTTCTATATATGTGATAAATTCATCCAAAACATCCTTACCCCCTATCCAAAAAATTATGATGTCATCAAGAAACCTCTTGTATAAAGTCCAGAACTTAGCATAGGATAGCATAGCGTATAGCAATATACGCCCTGTCTTAACAGGACTGATGTAACACAGTCTCTTATCTACTACTCACCTTTCCCTATATTATTGAACTTATTTTACACTAATACCCTAAGTAGACTCTTGGCCTAAACAGAATATTGACGAGGAGAGCCTCCACATTAACACATATTTTCTTATCAGCACATTGGTTTTTGACATGGTTATGCCATTCAGGTATCAATCAGTCTGGTCAGAACTTAGCTACAATATTTGGATTTCAGGACTGGAGTAACTTCGTTACTTTCGTCCTATTATTGATAAGAAACAACTCATTACCAATGAAAATGTTCCAAAATCGCTCATTTATTTTCTTTCCTTTCATGTTAACGACACAGCATCATTGCACCCATTATATATCTGGCACATCATATCTGTGGGTGAACCCTTGATCGCTGGCATCATGAGGTTTTAAATGTTGATTATATATTTAGATAGCAACGCTTGTTTGGGATTCATTTAAATACCTTTAGGGCTTCTTGATGGATGGGTCTTCAAATGAATATTGTCATCATAATTTTGTATTATGAGCGCTTAGGATTAGAGTAATTTAGTTACTTTTGTCCTATTATTGAAAAGAAAAGAAATATATTACTAATGACAATGACTTAAAAAACGCTCATTTATTTTCTTTACATCAACGATACAACATTATTGCATTTATTATAAATCTGGCAAATTATGTCCGTGGGTGAACCATTGACCTCTGGCGTCATGAGGCTTTAAAGTGTGGATAGTGCATTTAAATAGCAACACATGGTGGAATTTATTGTATACTATCAGGGATTTTTCTGAAGGTTATGCTTTTTAATAAATGTTGTTAACTACACTTTGCATTATGAGCGCTTGGCGTCACAGATGGAGGTTGTGAGCTTTGCCTTTGCTCTCGTTCTGTTTTAAATGGATATATATGCTAATTATGATAATTTCCTTATCATCCACCACATATGACATAGCCCTACGGCTTGTGGAATGCAACAAGGATAAGAATAACTAAAAAGGTGTAAGATAAAAAACATCATGACTTATTTCATGTGCGCTGACACCGTTTATATATATTTGTCTGTTTTCAAGACTGCTTGCTAGTCATGCATTCAGAATGGCAATGAATTATAAATAAGTGGAAAGATTACATCTTACATTTATTTAACCAATGATAGCAAGCTCATATATAGCTTGAATTATTTAAATGTTTTAACAGCATGATATCCTATATTTCTAGATCATAGCGTGTGCATATAGTTTCGCGCACCATACATTTGATACAACTTTGCGCACTATATGTCTGACTTAGATATAAAAATGGAGGAATGAATTTCTTAGAAGTCTCTCAGAAGCTCCATTTTATTTTATTTTGATTACTGGCTGAAATACATAATATGATGTTTCAATTATTTCTTATTGCAGTGTCTTCATACTATGCATAAGAATACTTGATGTATTGTTGTATTTGTTTTAAGACTTTAAGTCTATTGCCTGAAGCATGTAGTCAAAAACTTGCTTAAGGAAGTGACGTAAGATGAAAGGTGTTTTAATCACATTGATTATGTTTTAATTAACTGATTAATTGGCAATTATTCTGTTTAATTGAATGACTGTTTTAATATATAAATGGCGTTTTTTTATGCTTAAACTATAACCTGATGAAGCGCATTTGTATGCGTGAAAGCGCTTGTTCTCAAAATAAACTGGATTTTTTACTTTATCGTGGTGGTTCCAAGCAGTCTTTTTACTTGTCTTTTCTATATATGTGATAAATTCATCCAAAACATCCTTACCCCCTATCCAAAAAATTATGATGTCATCAAGAAACCTCTTGTATAAAGTCCAGAACTTAGCATAGGAGGAGCTCAATACATAACGTTCCTCCTAATTTGCAAGTACTAAGTTAGCAAAGGTAGGTGCACATGCTGCTCCCATTGCTACACCTTGTAGCTGTCTAAAAAATTCACCGTTAAAGGTTAGATAATTATTTTTTAACACCAGGTCCATTAAACCTGTGCACACTACCTTTTCATCTAAAGTCAACTTACTATCCCCAAAAATCTCTTCTTCAAACATTCTTATACCAGCCTCATAAGGTATGGACCCAAATAGATCAACAATATCTATAGTGACAAAAATCAACTCTTCATTATAAAAACTGTTATTCAACCCTCTCAATAAATCCCAGGAGTCTTTCAAAATGGCTCCCTTTTCTAGCCAAATATGTTTGGCCTTTTGATCCACATATTTTGCTAAAGAGTTAGTTTTGGACCCACCCGCTGAGACAATAGGTCTCAGTGGGGGGTCCAAACTATTTTTGTGTATCTTTGGTATTTATTTACTTATATACAAAGAATCAATTATTGTTGAAACAGGAAGTGATGAATTAATTATTTATTCAGTAGCTTGTAGGTTGATTTGTACGTTTAAAATGGGATGGATAAACGATTGGTGCAAGTGGAAATTGTTTTTATATATAAACACCTTAAAGTACAAGGCATTTTTATCTGATGAAGTCCATTTGGACGAAAACGCTGTAACTGTGAAGGCGTTCATTCTGTGTATTACTATTTCGTGGTTTTGTGTGTTAATAAAATTGGAGGATCTTTTCCAGCCTGCATTCGTCCTCGCTTTCATGTTTTTTGCTTTGGTTAGTGGAGTTTGGAGCAGTATATTACAGTTTCTTGGTCGGTAGTGGTGATATGGAAGCGGAGACGCAGGGGAGAAGTAATGAGACAATGGATTCGGGGCAGTCTAGGAAGCTCATTGGCCAATTAAGTGAGCTCATAGACCTGCTAACGCCCCTTTGCAAATCTATGTTGAACCAGGAGGTGAAAGGAGCGTGTGATAATGATTACGGAAATGGAGATCAAGTGGCTAACGGTCAGAGAAGTAAGCGTAAGCGGGAATTGGATGGCGGTGAAAGAAATGCCCGAGAAGGAGATGAAATAAATGGTAGTAGTTTTAATCCTGCAGCTACACCCGGTATTTTATGTGGAGATACACAGGAAGGTGGTGTGTCGAGCGCTGAAAAGAAACAAACGGGTACAAGGCGCTCCTTACCAGGTACTGTTTGTCATAAAAAAACTGTTGATTTGAAAGACTGGTTGCAAGCACAATACAGCTTTCAAATTTCTGGTAACAGATTACCCAATGGTAACAACATGGATTCTTACAATAAAAAGATGGACAATTTATATAAACTGTTGCAAAAATATAAAAGTATTGTCATTGAAAATGCATATTTGGATGAATGCCTAAAACGTGATATTGTTCCTAAAGGTCTTAGGACCTGGAAATATCTGAATAATGTGCAAGCTGGATCTATTTTTCATAAAGAACTGTTAGTTGTATTTAATATGTGTGGCTTGAACATTGTTAAATTGATTATAGAGGAGAATAATAGGAATTTAGAAAACCTACAAGCACAAATTGATTCTCTGGATGTTTCTATTAAGAATGATTTGATGTTTGAAATAGAAATGGAAAGACAAAAATATTTTAAACTAAAGGATGATGTTGACAATAAATGTAAGATTTTGGTGGATAGAAAAATGGATAAACTAAGAAGGGATATTCATGAATATGAAATTCAGGCTTGTTACCCAAAACCCCCATTTTATAGAAAACAGTATTATAATAATAATAATACTAATTACTATAATAAAAATAAAAAAAGTGGTAGAAAACCACTACGAAAATGAGGAGGGGATGGAAACTAATGGAAATGAATATGATGTTGAATTTCCACCCCTCGATAGGTATGTAGAAGAGAGATGGGAAAATAATAGAAGTTATGGAAATTTTCAGAAACGAGGGGGGAGAAGGGGGAGGGGGAGACCATTTTACTAGGGACCCCCACCCAAATGAGAATATACCTGAAATAGAAGTTGAAGATAATAAAAATACCCTTGAGGGGTTTACCATTTACAATTTCAGTAACATTGTGTTAGAAGTTGAGCATTTTAAACTTTTAGAGAAGGGTTTTAAATTTATCCCACTTACCCAAGGTAATTCAACTCAGACATTAATTGACATGAAACTTTTTCTTAGGAAAATGAATCTAGAATTGTTATTTCATAAGGAAGGGATAGGCACAAATATTTTGGGAATAGGGAATGTTATTAATAACAAAAATCAGTTAGTAAAAAAATCCACCTTCAACCCCCCGATTCACAACCAGTTGAAGAACTTTGAAGCTATTATGGAGAAGGAAATTAGGAAGAAGGAAAGAAATGTGAAATATAATAGGGTACACTATAATCTTAACCCCCAAGAATATAAGAAGTTGGAAGAGTTGAAAAATAATAAAGATGTAAGGGTAATGAAACCCGATAAGGGTGGGGGTATAGTTGTGATGGATGTAATTTTATATGAAGGAAAGATGAATGATATATTAAGAAACGAAGTTAAATATAGTACAGTCTCATTAAATGAAATTAATACAGCCTATCAACGTATTGATAACATTTTAGAAGATATGTTAAACGAAAACCTCTTTGATATGAAAACTTTCTCCTTTTTGAAAACAGAGAAGCCTATAATACCAGCCATCTTTGGTATACCAAAGATACACAAAAATAGTTTGGACCCCCCACTGAGACCTATTGTCTCAGCGGGTGGGTCCAAAACTAACTCTTTAGCAAAATATGTGGATCAAAAGGCCAAACATATTTGGCTAGAAAAGGGAGCCATTTTGAAAGACTCCTGGGATTTATTGAGAGGGTTGAATAACAGTTTTTATAATGAAGAGTTGATTTTTGTCACTATAGATATTGTTGATCTATTTGGGTCCATACCTTATGAGGCTGGTATAAGAATGTTTGAAGAAGAGATTTTTGGGGATAGTAAGTTGACTTTAGATGAAAAGGTAGTGTGCACAGGTTTAATGGACCTGGTGTTAAAAAATAATTATCTAACCTTTAACGGTGAATTTTTTAGACAGCTACAAGGTGTAGCAATGGGGGCAGCCTGTGCACCTACCTTTGCTAACTTAGTACTTGCAAATTGGGAGGAACGTTATGTATTGAGCTCCTCCTATGCTAAGTTCTGGACTTTATACAAGAGGTTTCTTGATGACATCATAATTTTTTGGATAGGGGGTAAGGATGTTTTGGATGAATTTATCACATATATAGAAAAGACTACAGATTTTTTAAAATTTACTTATAATTATTCTGAAACTAATACTCAATACTTGGATGTGGAAATTACAAAAAGTGATAAAAGCTTTGAAACATGTGTCTATAGAAAACCCACGTATGTGAATTCATTTTTACATTTCAAAAGTGCCCACCCAATATATTGCAAAAAAAACATAGTGAAAGGGCAATTCGTGAGGGGGTCTAGGATGACAAATAATGAGAGAAAATTTAAGGCAGAATGTGATTTGTTGGAAAAAATGTTCCTAGAAAGAGAATATCCACCTGAATTTATTAAAAATATCAGAATTGAAGTAGAAGAAGGGAGAAAAGGGAGGTTTGAACCTATTTTTGGTATGACTGGTGAGCAGAACAAAAAAGAAGAGGACAAAGAAGGAAATTTCCAAAAATCTTTGATTCTGGAATACAATTTATTGAATAAAAATATTAAAAATGCATTCCAAAAGGAATGGGAGAGATTTAGGGCCCTCACGGATTTGGATGGGTTGCCACAGGAGACACCAAGAATAGTATTTAAAAATACAAGTATAAAAGGGATTTTGGAAAATAATAATTATGGTAACAAGGGAAGCCAAATGGGAACTAGGGATAAACTTGGAACTTTCAAATGTGGCAAATGCAAACAATGTGAGCATATTATTAATAGAGAAAATGTTTTTTTGACCAGCAGGGGAAGGTGCATAACCAGTAAGGGGTATTATAATTGTGAATCTATAGGACTGGTGTACTTGGCTATTTGCGTGGAATGTCCTTCATTTTACATAGGAAAGACAGAAAGGACATTAAAGAGATGCATTTATGAACACATGTATGATGTTAAAAAGGGAAAAGAAACAAATGCTATTTACAGGCACACTAAAACATGTGTGAGGGCCAAATTCCAATTCTTTGTCTTAGATCAAATAAAAAGAAATATAAGAGGAGGCCTTTGGGAAGAAAATATTGCCTACAAAGAATTATGGTGGCAAGTGGCCCTGGAGGCAAATAAAAAACCTGGGCTAAATGAATATATTTCTATTTTGCCCCTCTTGAAAATAAAATCTGCTAGAGTGTGATCTTTGCATTCCCTTACCAGATTCTGGCAGTAGGTGTCACCCTTGCTGTATTTTAAGCAACATTTGTATTAAGCATTCAGGTTAGAATAGTTTCATTAAATTTATTTAAAAGGATTTTTTAACGAATATTTTTAATATGTAATTTAGAATATTTATAAACAGTCAACATTTTATAGGAGTTTTTAATGTATAAATAATACTTATTTATTTATTTATTTAAAAGTTTATTTATTTACTTATATACAAAGAATCAATTATTGTTGAAACAGGAAGTGATGAACTAATTATTTATTCAGTAGCTTGTAGGTTGATTTGTACATTTAAAATGGGATGGATAAACGATTGGTGCAAGTGGAAATTGTTTTTATATATAAACACCTTAAAGTACAAGGCATTTTTATCTGATGAAGTCCATTTGGACGAAAATGCTGTAACTGTGAAGGCGTTCATTCTGTGTATAGTTTTATTCAAATTAAAGGGGTGGCGAAAGCCAAATAACTATGGGCTAGGCTTATAAATGCCCTTGGGCAGATAGCCTAGTATGAACCTATGAACCTATGAACCTATGAACCTATCCTACACTCACTAATTGGGACCCCACCTTAATTTAAAGTCACAGGTCATTCCATGTGCAAATGAAAGACAGCATATAAAAACTGCATATAAAAACAGTATATAAAACAGCATATAGGAAACAACACATTTAAAAACATGAACCAACATTTTTAAAAAACTAATACACACCAAAGGTATATTAATATTTCACTTTAACAAGTCTCTTCCTAGGAGAATGGGCTTGATGTTAATTTTGTCATTAAGCCCCCTGCCCATACTGGCCCTAAGTCTCACAATCCATTCAAGTTCTTTAGTCTCAACTTTCAATTTCACATCACCCCCCCCCCCGAGGTTGTCCACAGCTCTGTGCAGTCACAGAGACTTTACTTTGAAGCATGTCTGCAATTAAATATTGTCCCTCGTGGCCTGCGTCTTCTAAATATGCCAACATATGGTACTTTGTATCCAGATTTGTTGGCAAGGTGGCAGTGTATTAATATAGAATCAAGCCGCAAATATATGCAATTGCTCATTGATTACTTTAAGCCTGAGGAGGCTCAACTTTCAGACAATGTCTATAAGACACAAGAGGAACTATATGAATGCTTTCCTATTAACCCGGTTGACATCAAACTTGACAATTTGACTGAAACTGTTGGTGTATATGAGCGACAACTGCTTGCCTACAAGAAAAAGAAAATTTTGAGGGACAAGGAGGATTTCCTGAATGGGCAGGTGTTTGCTTGGCCCAGAGAGCGGAATGGCTCTGACACCACTTATAGGAACCAACAGCGTCCAACCACAGTTCTGCACTGGGTAGATGACCAGACGAACTAACGTATGACGTCTGATGCAAGCACGCCACTCGCACAAGATAGAACTAACAATGCTGTAGGGAGTGGTGCTCTTATACAGGAAGGGGTAGGAGCAAGTACCATCTCCAATGCACTTTGCCCTGAAGTTGGGCGCTCTGAGGTTCATGACAAAAATATAACTGATGCACCTACCACTTTTAATGGAGCACGCAGCAAGTATAGTGAAGTAACCATGCATTCACACACCACAGAGCCGTCACAGGACTTGAATGCCACTGTTTTAACCACTCCATATCCTATACGACAATCCTCTTTTCGCGACCGTTTACTAAGCAGAGGCTGCATGAAACAGAAAATATCCCAGAAGGAGGAGCAGCAGCAATCAATGACCATCAAGAAGATGTGGCAACAAGGGGGCAGACTCTAGTATGGAATATCTCATGGAGGGCTTTCACTGAGGATGAAGATAGTTTGCTGAGTAAAGGTATGTCATTTATACCTGCTAACAAAATGACAGTGACTGATAACATTCTGGAACTGAAAGCCTTCACACGAAATATAATGTTGAAAATGCAGTTTGGTAAAACTGTGAATGACCCGACTGACATAAATGTTTTTAAGAAACCTAGTGGGTTCATTCCTACTAATACTACTTGATGCTTTTGAGAGGGTGTGTGTTATTTATCATTTATATAACAGTGATTGCAGTGGTAGATACTTTAATAATTTAAGTAAAGAAGAAAGAATAGCTTTAGAGTGCTTGTACAATGATACTTCCATTTCTATAAGACCAGCGGATAAAGGGGGATCTATGGTGGTAATGGATTACTCCTATTATTGGGACACCATGCTCAACATGTTGAATGGTATAAAGTTTTATCGTAAAGTGGATTTTCAACAGGTACAGAGGTGCAATGACTCTATATATAATGCTGTACTTGAATGTCTACAGTGCAATGTTATTAGCATTGATTTATTTAAATATTTTATTTTCAAACGTTCTGTGGTACCTATAATACAGGGTCTTCCTAAAATTCACAAAAACCCTCTGGAACCACCAATGAGACCCATTGCGTCAGGGAGGGGGTGGTCTACGGAAACACTATCTATCTATGTAGAGCGACACCTGAAACCTATCCTGAGGAGAAATTCTATTATTTTGTTAGATACAGAAAATTTCTTGAGAGATCTATATTCATTCATTAATACGTATGTGAGTGATGATAGGTTGCTGCTCATTACCATGGATGTGCAGTCATTGTTTACTGTTATTCCCAGCCAGGTGGGGGTTGAATATTTTAAGGAATACCTGTTGGAAGATGGGCTGTACAATGGGCGATGTGCTGATTTTTTATCTCTTCTAATGGAGCTCATTTTGGAAAATAATTTATTTTTGTTTGAAGGCACACTGTACAAGCAGTTGGATGGAGTGGCCATAGGCACTTCCTGTGCCAATGGCTACGCCAATATTGTTATGGCCCGATGGGAGAAGGAATTTCTGCTGGGAGAATATGGCAAACTCTTGAAATTCTAGAGGAGGTTTGTAGATGACCTCTTTATTTTGTGGGAGGGGGATGAGTCTACTTTTGCCCCCTTTTTTCACATTTGAATAGATGCACCAGTTTCCTGAGGTTCACCATGAAGAGCTGTTTTAGTACAGTTGACTTCCTGGATGTGAAGGTTATAAAGAGGGATGATGGACAATTTGAAACAGAAATACACAGGAAGGATTGCTACAGAAATAGTTATTTACACAGAAAGAGCATGCATCCCCAACACATTTTTAAGAATATTGTGAGGGGGCAGGGGCTGAGGACTTCTAGGCTGACAGCCAATCAGGATAGATTTGAAAGTGAGTTGGGTGATCTGAGAATGAGGTTCTTACAGAGGGGTTATGCCCCCACTGAACTTCAGGACACCCTGAGGGGTGTAATGGAATGTAGGAGCACAGAGGGTAGACCATACATCTCTGATGGTGAATGGCCAGTGCGGAGGGTAGGGAATATGGATGGACAAATGAGAATGTCAGTAACTTACTCCAGCAACATCAAGCTTCTACAAAACATTTTTCACAGGAATTGGAACATCCTGTGTGCTGATGATGCTATTAAAGGTTTAGTAGGTGATACCCCAAAGTTTGTATATAAAAATAAAAAGAACCTGAAAAGGATCCTGTGTGGACCTAGGTCACAACATGGTCTGGCAAAGGATCCTGTTAGAGGGGGGTAAAGGTGGTACAGTTCCCTGTAAAGCATGCAATTTCTGTATGTATATAGATTGTAGTGGAGAATTCACGCATCCTGATATGGATAGAGTGTTTAAGTTTAAACTCTCTGCAAACTGTAATAGTACAAACACTGTGTACTTGGCCCATTGTGTGGCCTGTGCGTCATTCTATGTAGGGATGATGACCAGGAGGTTGAGAAATCGCATGTGGGAGCACTCCTATGATGTAGGGAGGAAGGCAGAGACGAATGCATTAGCTAGACATGTAGGAACCTTTGGTGACACACATAGGTTCACCTTCATGGCCATTGACAGAGCTGTGGACAACCTCGGGGGGGGAGGATGATGTGAAATTGAAGGCTGAGACGAAAGAACTTGAATGGATTGTGAGACTTAGGGCCAGTATGGGCAGGAGACTTAATGACAAAATGAACATCAAGCCCATTCTCCTAAGAAGAGACTTGTTAAAGTGAAATATTAATATACCTTTGGTGTGTTTTAGTTTTTTAAAAATGTCGGTTCATGTTTTTAAATGTGTTGTTTCCTATATGCTGTTTTATATACCGTTTTTATACACTGTTTTTATATGCTGTCTTTCATTTGCACATGGAATGACCTGTGACTTTAAATTAAGGTGGGGTCTCAATTAGTGAGTTTAGGATGATATATAAATTAATTTTATACTCTGTTTCAATGTCTGATGAAGTGGCTTGGCCCACGAACGCGCTCACCATTCTATGTTTGTTGTGGATTAAACTATTTTGCATTCTCTACAGCCATGGTCTGTTGCTTCCTTTACTTTTTATGCATTTGGATTATTTTTTGGAAGTACAATTTACCAGCATCACTTGTTTTGTACATTTCTTGGATATATATATATATATAAATATATATATATATATATATATATATATATATATATATATATATATATATATATATATATATATATATATATATATATATATATATATATATATATATATATATATATATATATATATATATGTGTGTGTGTGTTTGTGTGTAAATATATAAATATATATATATATATATATATATATATATATATATATATATATATATACATACACATATATGTGTATACACACACACACACACACACACACACACACACACACACACACACACACACACACACACACACAACACACAACACACACACACACACACACACACACACACACACACACACACACACACACACACACACAGTGGATATAAAAATTTTACACACCCCTGTTAAAATGCCAGGTTTTTGTGATTTTTTTTTAAATCATTGCAAAACTTTCACATTTAATGTGACCTACAACCTGTACAATCCACTTGAAAATCAAACAAATCTGTTAGGGGAGAAAATATAAAAAATAAAAAATGTACAATATGCTGGTTGCATAAGTGTGCACACCCTTAAACCTATACTTTGTTGTATGTGCACACCCTTAAACTAATACTTTGTTGAAGCACCTTTTGATTTCATTACAACATTCGGTCTTCTTGGGTAGGAGTCTATCAGCATGGCACATCTTGACTTGGCAATATTTGCCCACTCTTCCTTGCAAAAGCACTCCAAATATGTCAGATGGCGAGGGCATCTCTTCTGCACAGCCCTCTTCAGGTCACTCCACAGATTTTCTATTGGATTTAGGTCTGGGCTCTGG
>NC_056744.1:933331561-933421561 GCF_019279795.1 Protopterus annectens
CTGATAAGGGAGGAATGCAGAGATGTTATGACCTCCTTGTTCCTGGATGGAATACCCTTACTTATAAGGTGGGCTATGTAGAAAGCCTTCCATACAATGAAGGCAACGAGGTGGTCAAAAGTCAGATTGCTTTCAACCTGGGTGCACAAGTCCCTCATGACTGATTGCATGCTTAGTACGTTATTAATGTGATAATTAGTGGGGATGCTATTTTCCCCAAAGGGGATGATGATGCATTTCTTCACATTCAGTTTGAGGCCATGATTCTGGAACCAGTCATTAGTTTGTGTAAGGCCCTCTTGGAGGATGTTCACATCACTAGGGGACTTTAAGACAGTGCTCAGCTTGCAGTCATCTGCAGTCTTGGTCAGCCACAGACCACTGGTTTTGGCTTGCACCTCAGAAAAGTATATCCCAAACAGTACAGACCCCAAGACCGATCCTTGGGGTATACCAATTGTTATGGGTCTACTACTAGTAGGGCCTTCCCCTATTTTGGCTGTGTGGGTTCTTCTCTCTGTTAAATTGCTTTGAATTTTTTTATTATTATATAGATTTTTTTACAATTTCCTGTAAAAGAATTTCACTCCCTGTTTCAAATTTGTTGTAGTATGAAGGTTGGGCGTCGGACTGGCACCTCGGCACCGTACAAAATCTACTGCCAATCATTAGCGGACTGGAGTTCCGCTGTGGTGACCCTTAACCAGGAAAAGCCGAAAGAAGAACAACATATGTAATTGTTGTTGCAGGAAGTATTTTAAGTGACCATGCCCCTACTAGTCAGGAAGAGAATACATATCCAAACCTGTATCCCTTTCTAATACATCTGTAGCAAAAATAATTTCTCCCCTGACACCTTCAGTACACTACACCACTGTGATTTGTCCCCATTAAAAAGGCTGCAACTAGACTTTGCTGTAGAATATTTCAACAATAACTTCCTTGAAATGTTAAATAAACTTGCCCCCCTCCAGAAAAATTCACCATAAATCCAAACAACTCCCATGGCTATCTAATGACACTAAACAACTAATGAAACAAAGGGACAGAGCCTGGTCACTATACCAAACTAAACAACTAATGAAACAAAGGGATAGAGCCTGGTCACTATACCATATAACCAAAAACAAAATTGATCTCTTCCTTTTTATCAGCAACTTAGAAACCAAGTTAAAAAAAGAGTTATTGGTGGTAAGAAAACTTAATTTCTTACCTGCCAAAAAAATACCAGCACAACCTACAAACGTTCTGGCATTACATCAATCACCTCCTAAAACCTGGTAAATACTCCACCCCAGTTCAGCTCTCATTTCATTTACTCTATCACTTCTCTCTTAGACAGCAAAACAAGCTTACCACTCACTGTCTCCTCCCCAAACTCTAATGACATTAACTCTTTCTCTTTTAAACCCATCCAAACCACTTATATAAAAAGGCTTCTATGTAAGCTAAAACCCTGCTGTCTGGCTGCTGACCAGCTTCCCAATGAGTTCTTAAAATTAGCTGCTCCATCCATCACCTACCACATATCCATACTAATAAATCGCTCTATCTCAGAACAGTATGTGTCCAACCTATGGAAAATTTCTCATATAATACCACTACATAAGGGTGGTGCATCTAGAGATATTACTAACTACTGACCCATTGCCATCCTTTCTCCTATAGCAAAAATCCTAGAGAAATGTATTCACCTACAACTCATGAACCACCTCACTACTAACAACCTACTTTCCAGCTCTCAGCATGCTTCCAGACCTAATCATAGTACACATACAGCCCTCATATCCTTCACAGATATCATTCACCACCTCAGAAATGAAGGACAGCTAGTCGATAGTATTTTTCTAGACATATCTAAAGCTTTTGACACAGTATCCCACCAGCTACTCCTCAACAAACCTGCCACTTTTAAGCTAACTACCTCATCCCTAACATGATTCCATAGTTATGTATCTAACCGTCAACAAGCTACTAAATGGGCAAATAACTTCTCCCCACTATTAACAGTCACCACTGGTGTTCCCCAAGGTTCCATACTTGGGCACCTCCTCTTTGTCATATTTACCAATAACATTTAATACGGCCACCAAACATGCTACCATCATCCAATATGCTGATGATTCCTCTCTTATCTGCTCAGCCCACCCCTCAACAACTTCAACAAAATATGCAAACATATTTCCAGGACATTGAAAATTACCTTAATAGGCATCAACTCAGCCTCAACCCAAATAAGACCAAGCTCATTATCTTCTCTAACAAATCTTCCAAGCTCAGCACACCATCCCTCTCCATACACTCTTCCAATGGTACTATTATTGAACCCACCAATCAGACCAAGCTCCTAGGTGTTACAATAGATGATACACTAAAATTTGATAAACATATCTGCCTTATAATTAAAAAAGCCCACTCCAAGCTTGGAGTTCTCTCTACAGGGTTAAACCTTACCTTACTCAGAAAGCTAGACTTGCCACTGCAAGATCTCACTTGCTATCTACCCTCCTCTACTGCTCTCAGATGTTTACCAACCTATCCAAAACTGACCTCAATAAACTCCAGTCCTGCTATAACAAAATAGCTAAGTTCGCCACTAATCAACCTCATAAAACCCACCACGGTACAGCTCTTCCGACAACTCAATTGGCTGGAACTTCCCAACTTGTTAACTCTAAAGCAACTTTCTTTTGCCCATAAAATCATATGCAACCCTACAGTCTGCCCTGCTCTTTCAAACCTAGTCCAACCTAACTCTAACTGTAGGCTCCTTAGGTCATCCAACAAACTAATGTTAAAAGTGACCCAGTCTCACAACTATCATGGCAACTCCCTCTACTCCTATAAAATAGCCAAGGACTGGAACAATCTACGTCTGCACATCCAAAAAAAAATCCAAATCAGTCCACATTTAAAACTACCCTGAAAGATTATTTGCATACTAACTGGCTTTGCCCCTGTATTTCTCCTGGCCTGTCTCTCTTCCTATTCCTGCTCATCTAGCATGAGATTCTTATTAATGCTCATCTCTTGCACGGCTTTTATATTATCTCTCTGATTTTTTTCTTTTTTCTTGAGAACATTGTATACTTTTGTATAACTTTTAAATTTCTGATTTATTTTAGGTTATTATATTCATTGTATAACTTCATTTTTACCTCACTTATTATCTTTCTATGCAAAGGTTTTGCTATAACTATTATTCCTTGTGTTAAACTTGTTACATTTTTGCTTTATTTGTTCTTAAATAATTGTACTTTACACAACTTGTACTCTTCTTGAGTATTGTTTCAACCCAGTCGGACACTACCCGGTTAACAAATATAAATAAACGAATAAATAAATAAATTTTATATCCAAAATATAAGCTTTGTAAGTGCATAATATCCACACACACATAAAAACACATATAAATATGCCCAGCAATTGCAACTACTTTTACTGAGTACCTTTAGAAGCATCACTGTGGTCAAATGAATGAAAACAAAATCATACTGTGTAAGCCACTGTAACCCTCTATGCCTTTCAGCTGTTTCTAATTTCGGTCTGTCTCTTAAAGATGATTTTCTGTTAAATCACTGTTTACCACCAGCCAACGAAGCCCGACATTATAGTTTCATACTTCTTATTGTTCAGAAAACACAGGTCGCTAAATTCAAACTTGGGAGCTTTTTTTGTCCCTTTCCCCTGGATAACAATGGCTTTATTCTAAATTCTTAAGCAAAGAAGTTCAGAGGCATACACTTTTTCCCTTGTTTATCTTTTTATTTATGTTTATCCTTGCTTAATAGCAAAGCATCATTTAGTGAGGATGAAAAAGTGGTGGGCATTTGCTTTTTTTTCCAGTCCAAGCTTCACGACAGCTTAATACATTACTAAGAGGAAGCCTGTTTTTAGTGGGTAGTACCTGTACATCAGCACCACATTTGAGAATGTTTGTTTTATTGCTGTGCATTTTCCGCTTTATCTAATATGGTATACTGCATAGTGCATGTAGCCAGAGCACTTCTGTAAAAGTGAGCCAGGGTATAACTGTAAAAGATGCAGAATGTTCATTTGTAAAGGAGCTCCATGTAACATGGTGCCAATGTGCTTTCCATACTCAAGAGCAGATGAGATATATCATCAGAGTTCAGAGTTGCTGCTGGTTTGGAGAATATAAATATTTCTGACACCTGTCACTAAAGACGATTACATCTGTAAGAGTTTATGCAGCATATGCCGAAGCTATTACATATACCTTGTTACACCTCTATCTGTATTCATGTGTGCATCCTTTTATTGCCATTTAACTGTGCCTTTCCAGAAATATCTTATTTCACTTGGAATAGTATCTCCACTGTGCTCTTGTAATTTGTTTTACACCAAGAGCTGTTCAGAGCTGTTTATCCATTATTTACAGCAGATAAGTAACTGACAGGTTTCTTGGGCAAACAATGCATAGTAAAACACAGATTTTAATTCTGGGTCATAGCAATTTTTTTTTCCATGAGGAGGACTGGTTTACTCATACAGCCTCAGGGCAGAAATGAATTAATTTAAGTGACGTCAGAAATGAATTAAACACAGCTGCAGATTAAGCTACTAATCTGCCATCTGGAAGCCGATCTTTATATTGTACAATGGTCAGCCGAAGTAGAGCTTTATTTAACAGATGAAACTGCCATCTGAAAAATACGTTCTTAAATAAAGTTGTATGCAACAATTTTACTTGCAGTAGTGATCATTTAAAATAACATTATGTTTATGTGATTTAAGGGTCCGCCAATATGTGCACTCTCAGAAAGATAAGCTCCTATATTTGAATTATATGATATCTAAACATTAAGCTGCTGATGGATTTTTAGTACAATGCTACTAAAGCACTGCACAAGTGTTAATTCAAATGGTAATAAACATAACATGGTTTGGCTTAAAGCCCAGAACTCAAGCATAATACAGACAGTCCACAGATGTATAATGTTTATTTAAAGACACAACAGACTATAAAATGTTTTAAATATATGTTATCAGCCACATTGCTAATTTTATCATAGACAATGTGTCTTATTTGACACTGACCACTGGAAGTCCATACTAATTATTAACTGCAATAAGTATTTTGGGGAACCACTCACATACCGCTCAACTGTACAGATTTCCACAGGAAGTCTAAATTTTTGCCTTATATGTTTTATCTGTTTCTCATAAAATTGTGGTTTTCTGGCAAATCATTGAGGGTTGAAGTCAGAAAATAATGACAAACACCTGAGTTCATACCCTTCAGTAAATTCATGCTAATGTAAAACTTGTTACTCTATCAACTTTATAAGTATGTAAGAGCAATATTTAAAAATTGCCCCTATTTTTGGGCCGTTGTCCCCCCCATTATTCATGAAATAAGAATGAGAAGAAAAGCTTTTGGTTGACTAGGGACTGCAGCTTATCCAGAAGGTAGAGAATTGAACAGATGAAGTGGGTCAAGCAGTCATTATTCACCTCTGATACATCTTTTATTCTACTGTTTTCTATTGGATTTTTATGCAATGTATAAAAATATAAGGTGGCTTTAGTTAACACAGAAAATGAGTGGTTTCATTTGGAAATAAACATTTCACAATTATTCTGATCATGTGGTATTTATTTATCTGTTGACAACAGCAAATAAATAAATGTTAGCACTTCTGTAAAAGGTTGATAAGGATGCATTATGATCTGGCTAATGTCTAACTCATGGTCATATAGCTTGTCAGGGTAAAGGGAACGAGTCAACCATGTTACTACAGGATGAAGCTCTTTATCAGCCCACAGCTTTAATCTTCTGTATTACAATACTCAATCACTGGCAGGATGGAGCAGCTGTACATGGCAAGAAGGTCAATTCTGCTATCTGATAACCTTGTTTTAATCTTGCTATCTGGTAACCTTGCTTTAACCTTGTTTTAATCTTGCTATCTGGTAACCTTGCTTTAATCAATGAAATTACAGATGTGTGACAGATGTGGATAAACCTGGACATAACAAATGTCACATAAAGGGGATACTGCAGCCCCTATAGCTTTTTAAGGAAGATGATGCAGAGTATGACAGACTTCAAGCAATGCAGTAATGCAGCCACTATAGAGAATACAGTACAAAGGACATCACAGCTACAATGGAGGCAGACATTATACACTTGTATTAATTATTAGTCATTATATACATGGTGATCCATGGGCAGGTTTGGAGACATTATCAAAGAAAAGATATAAGTTTCCATAATGACTTCACGGTATCATGTATGAAGCCATATATTCTCATTATTATACTACACTAACAAGACAGACTGGAATTCTGACCACTGAGAGAACAGCAGAGTACAGTAAAAAAATGCTATAGGTGCATCACTTGAAAAGGTAGGATTTTTCTGAAAATCATTTAAATCACTTGAGGCAACAGCAGTTTTTAAAATACAAAACTTATTTCATTAAAATACTATGCAAGCTGCAATGGATGAAAAAAAACACTGGCCAAAATTAGAACATTGGCTTTCACATCACAATGATAATTACAGTCACAAAATACTGAAGAGTGCTTTATCCACAGTGTCTTGTAGTACAGAAATGAAGATCACACATAATTCAAACGATGGTTCTAAAACAGAGCCTGATAAATAAGTAGCTAGTGCCCAATATCTGCTACAAAATGGCCACGCTCGGATCAATACAGTTAAAATCTGTGTTTAATAGGTAATAAGGATTGTCACTTCAATCAGCAAACTGTCCCAGGGATTCAGAAGGAACCCTCCTGCTCACATTAAGGACTGCAGTAAAAAGGTTCTGTTCACACAATGTGGTCCTAATGTTTTCAGAGACATGTTAACCACAATGAGGAAAGACCTTATTATTGGTTAATCTGCATGTCTCTGAACTGATATTAACTACCACAAGTGCACATCAGCACTTTCTTATAAAATGTGGTAGCTGATGCATTGTGTTAGCAGAAGAACATCTCCATTCACTCTTGCACACACAATGCACACATTAAAACACACAACACATATCCCATATCTGTCTTTGTCTTGTTAGAATATTTCTGTCTCCTTTTTCTTGCCTTGATAAATCATGGATGATTAGAGTCAGTCATTAATGCCAAACATTAGAGTTTCACTTTTCGTATACTTCATATCCATGTTAGTGCAAAATTCATACTAAGCCTCTGTGGGACATTTGAAGCCTAGCCAATATCCTCATAATGGGAATCAAACCCTATATCTCCTTAACCAGTTTGCCAACCCCCAACCCTAATTATATTAGTGACAGTCCAAGTTTGTAGGAAGAACTGATTTGTTCCCACCATTACTTTTGTCTCTGTCCTAATTATTTGTACTTCAGTGCTGGGAAGTATGCTTAATGCTTCCTTTTCTTCTCCATCATATATCACAAACTGTTGCAAGCATTAAGTAATGTCCAAAATCCGTATTATGTTAATGATATATGTTAAAAAAAAGAAAAAAAACCCTTTGCTGCACTAACTTATCAGTTAGGGCACCAAGTTAATTTTGATGTATTCTGTGACTAGGCTGCAGAGTTAAAAACCTTTTCCTCTCTTTGCAGTTTAGCTTTTTTTTTAACAATACGCCCATGGGATCTAGTGGTGGCATACAGGACTAATATTCTTTGTGGAAGGAGAGAGGGCACAGGGCTGGAACCCCCTTTAGTGGCTTTTAGGGGTATTATTTACAAATATCCCTGGTGTCTAGTGGTCCACTGTACCATATACTTTTTAATTAAGTGCATTTAACACATGCTACATAGATAGGGTATTCCTGGTGTCTAGTGTTCCCCCAACCCAAACATCTTCAGAGTTATCCCTGGTGTCTAGTGGTGCCTCCTAATCCCTGTTATGTTTTTGTGCCATTGAGGCACAATATGTAAGAGTTCTCCCTGGTGTCTATTGGTTTCCACTGGCCCATGCTATGTGTAAGTGTCATTAATGCACAATGATAAATATGCATCCTGGTGACTAGTGTTAACCCATCCCACATTTTTAGACTTGTCCCTCTGGACTAGTGGTATCCCCTTCCCTCATTTCTGAAGTTATCCTTGACGGCTAGTGGTACCTCCAGTCCCATACTTTTCAAGTAATACTTGGTGGCTAAAGTTATCCTTGTTCAATGTCTCTGAAGTTATCCCTGGTGGCTAGCATTCCTCTGTGACTCAATGTTGCAGGCTTTGTTCATTAGTCTAGGGTGTGTGGAAGAAAGACACCCACCTCAACCTCCCAAATCACACACACACATGCACACACACACACACACACACACACACACACACACACACACACACACACACACACACACACATGCATTCATTACAATAACAGGCAAGGACCAACTGAGATAATTTACACAGCCGAGTAATTCTCTGACTCACTTAGGTGAATAAATGCCCTCCCACAGGCAGCTCTGAGGGAGAGCACATGGCTAATTAGCATGTGCCTCTCCCTCAGAATACCTTATTAGCATCTAGGACAGTGACAAAAGCACCGCGCCACAGTACTGCATGTCCTCATATTGCTCTGAATCAGGCCCTGTGTTTAATGCCTGGCCATGAGTGAACCATCTGTTTAGTGTTGGGCACATGTTTGCACTACAGTATTATTATTCTTGTCTATGGCTTCTGTTAGAGAAATGAGTGCAAAGTTAAAATAGAAAAACAAGTACCAAACCAACATGACTGGGCAAAAACCTTTATTTATTTAACAAAGTAAAAAGCAATAAAAGTGAGCGCTTTCGCAATAACACTATTGCTTCTTCAGACTAATAAACAAGTAAAAATACATGAGTTTAAAAAGAAAGCAAAACCAATCAATTCAATTGATTCAAGAGCAAGATCCAATTCTGTTCAGCACTTTCTGTTTTATTAGATGTATCACCTCCTCTAATACTAACATCCAAAACCTGGAGTAGAAGGAACTGTTAGTATTAGAGGGGGTGATACATCTAATAAAACAGAAAGTGCTGAACAGAATTGGATCTTGCTCTTGAATGCAGAAAAACTGTCTGGTTTAAATGGCAGTTCTAGCCTTAAACCATGCTTGAAAGCACTCCCGCTTAAACATTAATGTTGTCTTTAAACTTAGATTTTATTTGTGTTGTTTTTTTTTTGTATTTATAACAACTGCTGCATTGCTTGTGTGTGTACCTTTTAGTTAATTCATGAGACTTGCATATGCCAGCTGATTGGTTTTGCTTTCTATTTAAACTCATGTCTTTTTACCTGTTTATTAGTCTGCAGGTGTGATAGTGTTATTGTGAAAGCGCTCACTTTTATTACTTTTTGCTTTGTTAATTAAATAGAGGTTTTTGCCCAGCCGTGTTGGTTCGGTACTTTTTTTCTATTTTACGTTTGCACAGTTTTCCTGTACTGTACCTCTCACCTGTTCCTGTGTATTTTTGTTTTTTTGTGTTAGAGAAATGAGTTTGTGACAATGTATTTGATATAACATCACAAATATGATAGCTAATAAAATGAATTGAGCTATGGAGCATTATTATAACAGCCAAAGACAGCCCCCTTTTGTAACTTTATTTAGCAAAATTTAGAAAAGAATGGGGAGACATTATATGCATAATTCTACACCTGAGATTATAGATAACAACCTTTTTTCCATTCGCTTGCCCTTACGTTTGTCTTTTATCAATCTTTGGAGACAGGCCTCCAACTTTCTCCAGTAAAATGTATCACACAGCACAAATGATTTCTACTAGTACTAGTTGTACAGTGCAGGTTAGTAGTGCATTTCACAGTGAGGTTGTTCTTTAAAAAAATGGTATCACCTTCAAAAAATGTGGAATGAGAAAGTAAGTGATCACATATCTGAGAATTATTCACAAACCTGGGATTATAAATCAATGCCATGTGACTGAGCTGAATGGTGATGCACTGAGCCTGTTTCATGGTTTCATGATGTCATGTTACCAGTGTTCAGGCATAGATGGTCATATTATAGCACAGATATCAAATTACTGGAATAAAGAAATGGACCTATCCATGTATCTAATGCATTTTATACCTATCTAGATTTACTGCACCTTAATGGAAGTGTATTCCACTGCCTAACAATTCAAGAAAATAAAACAACTTCTTTCGGCAGTTCTATACTTATTCATGTTATATTAAAAATTGTTATCTCAAATGGATCTGTTTTTTTTTTCAATCATTTCAATTTAAAAGACATTCTTAGTAGTTCATCATGTAAGGCCTTGAAAGCAAGTAGTAAAATGATAACAGATAGAAAACTAAAAATGAAGATGGTCTGTGTATGACAGATCATATATATATATATATATATATATATATATATATATATATATATATATATATTATATATATATATATATATATATATATATATATATATATATATATAAGGCATATTTTCTGAATTTCCTTTCTACATTTTGTCAGCCCCACTCTGAATAAGAACAATACATGGAATTTTGCTCAAAATCTGGCCTAACATGGTATACATATATTTTTTATCAGCAACTTAGGAATTCTACATGACATACACCTGAAAATATGACATCTAAATAAATAGCCTCCAGTATCTTTGTTTTATTTATTATAGGATCACAGGAGAATATAATGATCATAGGAGAATACAAGGCTAATGATCCTAAAGAGCCTTTTTAAACATAACCATGCTTCCCAGAAATATTAGAAATGGATTGGTCCCTTAGGTTTTGTGGGGGTATATAAACCTATGAATTAATGATCAAGCATTTACACGTTTCTTCTCTCTAACAAGGGCATAGGAGCCAAACCCAGGATAAATTTATGATTTCCCATTCAATGTACCAAGTTTCACTTGAATAAGTGCAGGTAAGAACATTGCTTCACATGGACAGGAAGCTTTTTCCATAGAAGTAGTTAGCTTCTGAGACACATATCTGTTTCTCCAGCATGTCTTATTTATACTGCAAGTGAGGTTTGGTCCCTGAATAAGGAGTTTTTAATGCTATTTGTTTTATAGATTTGTAACAGGTCCATTAAAGTAGGATCAGTGGAATACTTTGTAGGCCAGCCATTGGCCACCACTTAGCAACCTGTAGAAGTCCAAGTATGAAGACAAAGCTTTGAGGCATTCTGAACCAGACTTGTTTTCTGAACCACATATTCGTTTTGTAAGGAACCTCTGTGGATGCTCCAGTTGTTGCAAATGCCTGGTCAGGTAGATGCCGAAGGGGGCATTGTACTCAATAATTGGTCTTAAGAAGGCAGAGTACAACAGAACAATGACATCTTTGGACTTGGATGCCATACCATTGCTTATATGTTGTGCAACCTAGCATGACTTCCTCACTTCTGTAGAAAAATGATGGCCAAAGGCCAAGTCATTGTCTATAGGTATTCTTAAATCCCTAACTACTGGATTAACATTTTGGGATGTATTATCAATTTAATAGTTTGTGGGGGTGGCTATCTTACCAAAAGATACTATTATACACATTCTGGCATTGAGTTTAAGATTGTGATTCTGACACCAGTTATTAGTCAGAGCCTGGCCTTCTCGTTGGGTATTTGGGTCTAGGGTGGCATAGGGTTAATGCCTAATTCAAAAACACAAAAGGAATGGAAAAAAACACTCTGCAAGAAAATCTCAGAACTGCCAAGAATGAGCATTCTACACACGGGTAGGAAAATTGCCACATAAAATCCAACAGGACCCAGTCAGTAAATAATAAAAAGTGGAAACTTTAATCCAACTGAACACAGACTACACTGACTAGTTAAATATGGTCAAAATGGCAAGTTATTAACTAAATGCCTGCTGTTAATATTATGTTTGAACTAATATATGGGCAATGCAGTGTTGCAGCGATTAGCATTGTCACCTCACAGCAAGAGGTTCTCCTGTTCGATTTTGGGCTGCAGTGCCTTCTGTGCAGTCTGCATGTCCTCCCAGTATTCACATGGGTTTCTTCCCACATTCCAAAGACATGCATCTTGTGCATTTCTCTCCAATCCTCCACTGAAAATGGGTTCTGTCCCAGCTGGAATTTCCTGGTAAACAAATGTTAAATCAATAAGTATGAATTATATGAAAATGCTAATGTTATATTGATGTAGTGACAATCTGATTATGCATTCTTTTGTAAAATATGGTGCCTTATCAGCCATGTGAAGTGTTAAACTTATTCTGAATTGACATTTATACAGTATTAAACATAAGTCTCTGCACAGTACTAAATGAAAGAGGAGATATATAGATATACAGATTACAAGTGGCAACTGTTCTGGAGTTTCCATATTTGTCAGTAAACCTATCACCTCCAGGTGGATGCCTAGATAATTGCAAACTGAATTCAATGAATTACAGAACACTCTAGGTAGGATTAATTATAAACTAATAGCTTGCAGAGAATGCATTTTCTGTTCACTGATAACCATATAAGATTTCCTCAGTGTTCTAAACGATCTCCCTATTAGCAAAACTCCCTTATTTTGACTGACTTTAACTATCCTTCAATAAACTGGTACACCTATACCTCTTAAGTAGGATATGCCCAAAAATATCTAGACTTACTAACAAAAATTCCATAGAGGATCTGGTAAATCCTACTAGAACGCACAGCATTTTGACCTTATTCTTACAAGTATGACCATATAATTCCTGCAGTACACCTCTGGTATCTCCTTCCTCAGAGAAGTCTTCCCATAAACCTGTGACCTTCTCCTTTAAGCTCTCAAATGCTCTTACAGCAAACCTTCCTGAAATTATCTTCAATGTACATGCTAACTCGGCTTACTGTATCATACCTTAATATAGCAGTAAGCATCACAAAATAATTTTACATCCATTTAGAAAAATGGATAGTGCTAGCAGTCCATAGTAATAATAAGCATCATTGGAAACTCAAAAGCAAACCACCTTGGTGGTCCACCTTCGTAAATAAGCCATACAACAAAAGAAAGAAGCTTCTTAAATTATATATTAGGTTCAACACCCATCTTCTCAAGGATTATATCAAGAGCATTACATAAAAATCTGCTATAATTTCCTTTAAAGGAGACCATTAACTTATCTGGCATCTGAAGTAAAGAAAATAATAAATCCTTCTTTAGCTATGTTGGAAAAGTAACAAGCAATCTATATTGCACAGAATGTATACATAATGGAGCCTCCTATTCTGACATTGACAACATCTTTGCAAACAAATTTAATGCCAACTTCATCCCTGAGACTTCTATTCAAAGACGTAAAATAACTGAATCCCTTACTCGCTCCAGTTATCTGAAAGATAATTTACTGAAGGTACTAACCAAGACCAAAAACACTTCTTCCAAGGACCTGACAATATACCTGGTTCCTTAACATACCCTTGCAAACACACTCCTCAGTTTAACTTATGTTTAGCTACTGCTTTTGTTCCTGATTACTGGCATGCAACAGTGGTGATACCCCTCATAAGGGAGGCCTTACAACAAATTCAGGTAATTACAGACCAGTCAGTCTTACATGCCTCATCTGCAAAGCCATGCAATGTATTATAACTGAGCTCATAAACTGTGATATCAAGAATGTTGTAAGAGCTGACCCCCCCCCCCCCCCCCCCAGCAGCTGCATTTTGTGAAGGATATGTTCTGTCTGTGTAATGTTCTGTCTGTGTAATCTGGAAAATTTATTTGAAAATATTACAAAAGCTGTAGGAGATGGCCATGCAGTGCATGCCGCATATCGTGACCTGACTATGGACTATGGCACCATTCCTATACTGGCATCATACACAAGCTAAATGCTTTAAAAATCAAATCATATGTGGTAAGCTGGGCAGCAAACTGAAAGACAGAACCCACACAGTGGGTTGCAGATCCCTCATCAGTAGGCAGGAATTTCACAAACAATATCCCTCAGTGCTTGTGGTGGGACAAAGAGCAGGTTTATAAACTTCCCCTGCATGTAAAGCAGTGCAACTACTTTCATTTAACATAAACTAGATGACTGGATGGGTATCCACAAATTTACTCCAGGATTAACTGTTGTGGCCCTTTTGGAGAAAGGATGGGTTGCCTGAGGGACAGCACTGGCAAGGAGCGGATGGCTATGATGCTCAGTGGTGTTGCAATATCTATGAATCTATGAATGTAAAATATCATATATTATATATGACTTTGAAACTACTGACCACAAAATTCTGCTTGCTAAGTTACAAAGAAATCATCTTAGGAGAAAATGTTATTACCGGTTCCATAGCTACAATATTAACAACAAAAAACAGTATATTGACACTACAAATGGGATTGATTGTGATTCAGATTTATATAAACACTTGGTTGAACTGTTTGATCATACACTAGCTCACCATGTTAAAGAAACTGACTCCTTTCTTGGTAAAAGAGGGGAGTTGGCTGAAAAGATTAAGTCTGACCTGTTGTTTGAACATAAAAATACTGAATATGATTACATTTTTAAGAATGCTGAATGAAAATGTATTATTAATAGCCTGAGGAAGAAAATTGTGATAATGAGGAATATTTGTCATGGCAGACTTAACCTATATCTAAACTGAAGTAAAAATGAATGGCTTGGGTAATGGTAGTCCACTTCAATCAATAGATTCAGCTGTGGATTCCAGTAAATTGGTTTTGGGTTTTTAGAAACAGCTGAGGTCAGTAAAGTTGGTATGAGTGAGATCCAATCAGTGCAAAAGCATCTCCGAGAACTAATCAGTACAAGGAGTTGATGACAAAACATCCTTATGGAAAACCTGGATGAAATGGCCAGTACTCCAGGAGGGGAAGAGGACACAGTGACCATAGTCACATTTAGGTTTTGTGGTATTGGAACAAAATGGGTTTCAAATTATTAACTATTGTGGTATTCATGTTATATCACTTTATGTCAGCCTGTTTAGGAAGGAATTCAGATTTGTACCAGCAGGTAAGCCTTACATGATTGATTTATTACAGAAGTTCTGTATTTTTTGTCAGAAAAATTAATTTGGAACTATTGTTTAGTAATAAGATCATCAATAATTTTTAATAATAACTGGTCAATAATTTCACAATATTTGAGAAACTCTGTGAATTGGAGCTTCATATTCTTTTAAAAGACTTTTTTAAAGGCAGGCTTTATAATCTTACTAAACAGGAATGTGATATATTCAGAATGTTGACTACAGATGATAATATCTTTGTAATGAAAGTGGATGAGGGATGGGGATTGGTTCTTAATGAACTATAATATGTATTCTGGTTAAATGATGGAAATCTTAATGGAGTCTATCAAATATGACATTGTTTCCAGGTATAAAATTAATATAGTGTATTCTAGGACAGATACCTTTCTTAATGACTTGGTCCTGAAAAACAAGCTGAATTTGAAGCTTTATGACTTTTCTATCAGTCCCTAGTCCTTTAATCCCAGTAATATTTGGAATACTGATAGTTCATAAGAACATTCTTGAACTCCCTTCTAAGGCCTGTAGAGTCTTCAACTTAGTCCAAAACACATCCACTGACTGCCTATGTTGATAATAAGTGTGAGTATTTTCTGGATTAACATCCTGCTATTTTGTGGGATTCATGGCATTTCTTGGATAAGTTTAGGAACAGTGTTTTTGATGAAAACGTTATCTTTGTGACTACTGATTTAAAATATGTGTTTTCTTCCATATCTCATGATGCAGGTATAGATTGATTTACTAAGGCACTGGTGATTGAATCTTTGTTGGACAATCTGGAAGTGAGAATCATTTCTGACTTTATGACCATTATTTTGCAAAATAATTATATTTTGTTTGGCAGTAAGTGTTTATGACAATAAAATGTAGTGTTGTAATGGGTGCTATTTGTTCCCCAGTTTTTACTGATGTTGTAATGTATGTATGGGAGAGAAATTATGCCGCTCCAATTTTATCTCCAAGATTCAGACCTACTGGAGATTTATGAATGATATTTTTATTCTGTGGAATGATAGTCTTGAGATGTTGGACACATTCTTGGAGTACACTAATTCTACCACTGAGTTTTTAAGTATTACACATTGTAATACTTTAAATAATGTACATTATTTGATTGTCACAAATTTATAAAAGTGGTGAGTTGCAAAGGTTTAAGTCAGTGATTTATTGTAAGCCAACATTTTCCAACTTCTACCTGGATTTCTCTAATTGCCATCCTTATAACCAAAAGGTTGGGGTGGGTAAATATGTATATAGTTAACGAATACACAGATGCCTACAAGGGTGGGAGGTTGGCATTGTGGTTAAGGTATTCACCTTATAGGCACAAGGTGCAGAGTTTGATTCTCACATAAAGTAATTGTCTGGGTTAAGAATGGTCCACAAGGAGGGTTAGCCTGGTTCTCATTTATGAACTTATGATCATATCAACAACTTTACACATAGTAAGTAAAACAGCAAAAATATAAACTCATCTGACCTATAAATTAGCAAATATGAAAATAACAACTGATTTCCTCCCTATAGTAGACCAGGGAGATAATGTGAGGTACAGAAAAGATGATTGTAGAGTTATTCAGTTTGGTCAACTTATAACAAAAATGTTGCTGAACACCTGTTTAACTTTTCTTATTCCTAACAACTCACTGATAGGCTTTTTTAAGACAATGAATACTAAAAATAAGACAGACATTAATATGAATCAGAAGCATGAGCTAAGCTTTATTAGTCTAATGGAGAGTTTGAGAGGTAGTTTGTTTGTCTTTTTCAGCAAACTAGGAATACATTATTCCATGGTAGACTACTTTAGGGTTATATCATTAGGTAATTTTTTATTTGTTTCAAATGTTTTGTCCATAGCTGAAGACTTTATATTGTTATATATAAAGTACATAATAACTTCTGTATATAAATGCAATTTCATTATATTCGTGCTTTTTTCCTCTCTTATATAAATCTCTGATTACAAATGCATATGCATTAATATTAACGGACTGAATATTCCAGTAAAGAGGGGGAGTCTTCTCAAATACTTGCAATTACCTAAAGCTCAAATAGTACTTATACAGAAAACACATTTACTTAATAAAGATGTAAATAAACTTTCATTAAAGAATGATTTGGTTTCAGCAGGTTCTGGCTTTCAATCTAAAAGAAGAGGCATCCTCATTTTATCGAAGAGCTCACCAGTAATGCCTAAAGTAAAAGATACCTATGTTGATAAATATGGCAAGTTAAGCATTGTTATAACCGAGTGGAACAGAAAACTATATACACTGGTGAAATCTTATTGTATTCTAGAGGTTAGAGCTAAAGATGTAAAAATTACTTAGACACTATAGCCTATTACATGAAAGGTGAAGACGTAATAGCTGGTGATTTTAATTGTATTTTATCAGACAAAGATTCCACTGCAGATAGAAAGCTGAGAATTACATCTTCAGCCAAACACTTAACGAATTTTGTAACTCTAATAAACTTAAAGGATATATATGAACTATGGAAAACAAACTCACTTCAATTTACCAATTATTTATATAGATGTGGAACAAAAACAAATATTATCTCAAACAATCTGCTATCACATATCAGAGAAGATTCAATAGTTTCACGTCCATTGCTGGAACATAATACTATATGTTTAATATTATTTTAAAAACTGACAATCTATACAACACAGAAAACTAAAACTCACTGTACCGGGTATGAAAGACCACTCGAAAACTCATTGTAAAGAATCTTTATCACAAGTTTTTGAGTGGTCTTTCACACCGGGTACAGCGAGTTTTGGCTAGCTTTGTGGCTGTGGTTTAATACATCACAGGGGATTACAAGCATACATTATTAAAATAACAGGATTCAAGGATGGGTATGTTAAAAAGATCAAAAATTTCCTAGAAATAAACATGAATGGTGAAGTAACTGACATTGTCCTGTGAGATCCACTAAAAGCTTCCTTAAATGGAAGAGTTACAAGCTGGTATATTAGAAAACAAGAGAATGAGACAAAGAACCGAATACCCTACATGCCAAAAATACACACAATAAAGTTAAATCTAAAACCAAATGACATTATTAGTCAGTCTGAACTTAAAAACTTAATATGTTGAAATTCTAAATCAACAAAGTTTAATACACTCAGAAAAATGTAAACTTCAGGCAGATTCAGTAAACCCTTTAAGCTTGCATAAACATGCTCTTAGATCAAAGAAAATTAACAAACTAAATCATATAAAAGAAATGATAACACATATAAATAATAAAAAAGAAAGTAGAACAGATATAAGTATTCTTGAGGGCTTTAAAATATTTTATGAAATATAAACAGTAATACAAATAACCTAGATAATGATGATATCATTGAAACTTTTCTAAGGGAAAATATAAACAATAAATTAACAAGTCACAGATAAAAAAAAATTTGACAGACCATTCACTTTAACAGAAATAAAAGATCAAAATAAAAAGGTTAAAAAATACTAAGATGCCCGGCTTAGATGGTCTTATAACAGATCTATATAAAATACTACTGGATGATCTAGTTAAAATATTACATAAGGTCTACAGAGGAAAAAAAAGCAACTGATGAAGTCCCCATCATGGAAATACTCCCTTATGTCACCTATTTTAAAACAAGATAAGGATCCTACAAAATGTTCATCATAAAGACCCATTTCACTTTTAAATGTGGACTATAAGATGTTCATGTCCATTTTAGCTAATAGAATTAATCTAGTTATACCTAAACTAACAATGATCAAACTGGCTTTATTTTAAACAGACAAGTACAGGATAATATAATAAGAATACATACATTAATAAACTATGCAAATAAAAATAAAAAGACCTTTCTATCATTAGTCTCAAGTTAGATAAGATTTTTCACTCAGTTAATTGGTCATACTTGTTTAAAACACTTAATGGGTATAATTTCTCACCTGAGCTAATTGCATTAATTTCTAAGTTATACAAAAACTCTTGTGATTATGTTAAAATATATTATTTTCTTTCTAATTCCTTTAAATTGCAAAAAAGCAAAAAAAGCAAGACTGTCCATTATTAGCTTTACTTTTTGTAATAGCTATAGAATCCTTTATAATGGTATTAGATCCAATAAACATTGTTGTTGTATCTTTCGGCTTTTCCCGGTTAGGGGTCGCCACAGCGGAACTCCGGTCCGCTAATGATTGGCAGTAGATTTTTACATACCGGCTTGCCAGGCCTGACGCACAACCTTCAACGAAGGTACGCCCATTCATGCATGTCTCCACACAGAAGATGCTTTAGCTGAGAATCGAACAGGACAACGTCTTACTGTGAGGTGACAACGCTACCGCAGCACCACCACCGCAGCTAGATCCAATAAACATTAATGGTATCAAAATAAAAGAAGATTTTGAACTAGAGATTCAATTCATTGCTGATGATATATTACTAACAGTAGGAAATACTGAAAATTCATTAGAGCATATAATTAGTTCTATGAGTCAGTTTGAAGAAATCTCAGACTTAAGCTTTAATCATAATAAAACAAGTACATTATTAATTAATATAAAATTTTACAAAATCATACAAAAATATATTAACTTCAACTGGATTAGCAATCAAATGAAACAACTTGGTATAACAATTATTTCTAATAGAAAGAAATGATACAAACAAACTTTCAACAGGTTGATAAAATGTTTAGTCACAAATTGGAACAAATTCTTCTTTACCATGGAAGAACAATTAAAGCTTATTAAGATGGTAATTGTCTCTAAAATACTGTTTGTCTTAGAATCTTTAGTATTATCCACCAAAAAAACTGATGAAGAAGATAAATAATATTCTACTTACATTTTTCAGCATCCTGATAAACCAAGAGCTTCTTTTGATTGGCACTGAAAAGGCTGGGATAATGGTGGAATAGAATTCCCCGATATTCAATTGTATGCTACTTCAACAATTGTAAAATCTACAGCATTGTGGATAAATTCATCTTATGATTCAAAATGGAAACAAATGCATCAAGAAATATTATTAGTAAATAATAAATATATCATAACCAGTAATAAACAAATAGTACCTAATAGTTTTATCTGGTTATTGCAAGATTTTTGCCTAAATGGTATTACACCCTTTTCTCAAATTCCCCATTTAAATAACATCATTTCCACTTTCCAAATGTTCACATATTCTAACCATTGTATTAAATACTTAATACTTTCTACATTTCCAACTGCATATACAAATTACTGTTTAGAAACCCATAACTTCAACACTGGCTAGTATTGAAACAACAAAGTAATTTAATTTATTGACATCAGTTCTTAAATGATACTGATATATATACTATTGAAAATTTAAGGTCCAAATGCAATCAAGATTCTAAGAATCAGTTCATTTTCCTTATATTTAGAGACTTTGTGAACAGAGGTAAATAAGATATTTAATCTAGATAAGAAATTCATTAATCTTTATAACTTCGGCCAAAAAATTTACCTCCCCACACCATTGACAGGCACTCCAAGAGGCAATCCACTCTACACTGGATTTTAACTAACAAGCCCAATATGACATTGGGTGTCTCCCTGATACACTTTGGTTAGAAAGCATTATCAACATTTCTCCAATAGTTCTTTTCGCTACATTTACAGCAAAAAACATTTCTCTCCATCACTACTTAACTCTCGACTCCTACAATATGATTGAACACCACTGAAATATCTTTCACTTGATAGCGCAGTTCAATACTTCAATACTTCTTTCCTTCAAATACTCAATGAACTAGCCCCTATAAGAAACAAATGCACCAACTCTTACAGGCTCCCCTGGCTATCAAATAACATACTTCTTTCACTAAAACAATGAGATAGGGCCTGGTCTCACTATCAAACTAGTAAAACTAAAGGAAACCTATTTACCTACTGTCAACTTAGAAATCAAACCAAAAAAACTAATTAAACAGGACAAAAAAACCTACTTCCAAGCAAATCAGCTAAAATACCAGAACAATCCCAAAAGATTCTTGTAAACAATTAATCTCCTTCTCAACCCTGGAAAACCCACAACCCCAGCCCCAACACTGATCAACTAAAATGAGTCCATAGCCTCTCAGTGTAACTCCCACTTTATAAACTGAATTACCTACCTACTCAGCAATACACCCAGTACACCGCCTACCATACCTCAGACTTCGGACAAAAATACTATCCTCCTCCAACTCAAACCAATTCAAACCAACTATATTAAAACTCTTATTGGCAAATTAAAGCCATGCACGCTAGCCACTGACCAGTAACCTGGTGACTTTCTTCAAATATCTATTCCAATCAACTGCTCTGTCTCTGAACAATATGTACCATCCCTCTGGAAAATATCTCACATTATACCCTTACATAAAGGCAGCCACTCAAGTGACATATCTAACTACAGACCCAAAGACATTCTGTCCCCACTTACCAAAATCTTAGAAAAATGTATACATAAACAGATATTAGACCATTTCCTGACCAATAATCTACTAGCAAAAACACAACACGGCTTCCGGCCCAAGCATAGTACCAGTACAGCTCTCATCAGCTTTACTGACAGTATATACAAGCTTAAAAACAAAAAACAACTAGTATCTGCTACCTTCCTAGACATGTTAAAAGCATTTGACACTGTATCACATCAAATACTTCTAAACAAGCTAACCAACTACCACTCCAGATCTGAAACCCTAAAATGGTTTCATAGCTACCTGACTGACAGAAAACAAGTCACTCTATGGGAAAATAAACTCTCCTCTCAGCTCCTTGTAAATGTCAGGATCCCCCAAGGCTCAATCCTCAGTCCACTCCTGTTCACTATCTTTACCAATGACTTTCATACTGCGGGTTCCTATCAGTTCGTCGAAACTTCAGCAGTTCGAACACCATATGTTCGAACTGTGAAGTTTGAAAACTGATTATCGTGAAGCCACGGAACACTGAATTCTTTCCCAGGGAAAGAATTCAGTAGGCCGTTTCTGTGGCTTCACGATTTTCAGCACTGTGGTGGAAAGTTATGGGTCAGGTTCAGGTAAGTGTGCGATTGTGTGGACGTTAGGGTTAGGACACAGGTTAGGTGAGTTAGGGTTAGGGCGTGGGTGAGGTGGGTGTGCGATAGTGACAGACTTTAGGGTTAGGGCAGGATAGATGAGTTAGGGTTAGGGCGCGGGTCAGGTGAGTGTGGGATAGTGACGGACCTTAGGGTTAGGGTTTGGGTTAAGGTAAGTGGATAGATAGTAGTGTATGTACAGTTTAGTGTAGGGTTAGATGTAGGATTTTAAGTGTATGTGTGGATTGTTGTTTTTTTGGTGCGCTTGTGTTGTGTGTGTGTTTCTTGGAACAGCGATTTTTTTCCCTGGGAAAAAAAAATCGCTGTTCTAAGCCTTCAATTGTTTTGCACTTTGAGGTTAGAAGTTCAAACATATGGTGTTCGAACTTCTGCCATTTCGATGAAGTGATATAGACCCTATACTGCAGCTAACCCAGTCTCAATTGAACAATATAATGATGACACTTCACTGATCTGTTCTGCCCCCACTATTAAAGAACTTCAAGAAAAAACTCAAAAAGTCCTCCACAGTGTAGAAAATTATCTAAATCTCCAGCAACTTATACTTAACCCCCAAAACAACAAGCTTATGGTCTTCCACCAAAACCCAACATCTAGGAATCCACCCCCCCATCTATATTTCCTCTTCCAATGGCACTATAATAGAGCCAGTACAACATACAAAACTTCTTGGTGTTACAATCTATAGCAGACTAAGGTTTGATAAACACCTTGCTCTAACTATTAAAAAGGTGCATGCCAAACTGGGTTCACTCTACAGGGCAAAACCATTTCTCACTGACCAAGCCAGATTCACAACTGCTCAAACCCATCTATTATCTTCCCTTCTATATTGCTCTCAAATATTTACCAACCTTCGCAAATCTGACCTAAATAGCCTCAAATCCTGCTATAACAAAACTGCCAAATTCACTACAAATCAATCTCAAAGATCTCATCACAATATTGCATTAATGCAGCTAAACTAGCTAGAGCTCCCTCATCTCCTTACCCTGACTCAGCTAGTAACCACCCACACAGTCATATACAAACCTGATAACTGCGCAGCCCTATCAGATCTAGTCCAACTCTATAGTAACCTAAAATCCCTTAGATCCGCTGACAAAATATTGTTAAAAGTTAGTAAAGCCCAAAACACCTATGGCATCTCCCTATTCTCCCATACCATAGCCAAGCACTGGAACTCTCTTCACCAGCATATTCTCACCATCATTAACACACTAGCTTTTAAACAAACCCTAAAAGAATACTTCTCTAAACAGGGCCTGCTCCTGTACAAGCCAAGGCTAAACATCTCTACCTGCAAATGTCTATATCCTCCTTCTCCCTTCCTTTCTCAGTATCTCCTTCCTTTTTTGAATCATTTCTTCCAAATGAATGGTTTGAAAAGAATGATGTATGGAAAATCGATATTGTTTGAAATGTCTGAAAATTGCTTATAATTTTCTCAATATCTTTAATATGTCTAACTTTGTTACTCCTGATTTTAACACTAAAGTAAGAACTTGTTTTTTTATTATTTCTTTATGTTCTATAATTATTAGAATTTGTAAATGTCATTTGCAAATGCTATTTGTAAACTACCTTGGAGCTTTTCTGCCGGATCTCCGCTGAAAACGGGCTTCTTGCCCAGCCGGACACTACCCGGTTAACAAACGAAATAAATAAATAAATAAATAATTGTTCCTGAACTTATTGGAATTCTTAATAAATATCAATAATAATGCAATGAAAAATAAATCATATTTGTCACAAAATTATAAACTTCTCAAGTTTGATTTCACATATTTAGACAATTCCTATTGGAACTACTCAAAAATTAATAATGAAGTCTTCTTGGAAGAATACAAGACATTAATATTAAAATCTACAGATATGATATTGGAAAATGTTCACTTGGAAATCTTTACAAAGAGCTGTTGTCACTCCTAACAAAATTGCAATTATGTATAAATCAAATAAAATTAAATGATAGAGATCTGGTTCTGAAATAATTGCTGATTGGACACGTATAGTATATGAATGTGAAGTCACCTCTACCCTTTTTGGAAAGAAATTAATAACTTTATTCAAGCACTATTTAGGGACAGAAGTGATTTTTCTAAATATTTAGTTTTATTCAATGCTCCAATTCCTGACATAATTCCAAAAATCCAAGTGCCTCTGCTTTGGTCTATTCTTGTTATAGTCAGAAAAAGTAATTACTAAAAATTGGAAACGTAAAGTTACCCCATCTAGTGCTGAATTATTAGTATGGCAAAAATTGTTTGCAGTAGTGAATAGCATACTATAAAGATAAGAACTTCTAATGTGACATATTCATATACAGCTTGGCTTAAACTTAAAGATTTGCTTGAAAATATTAATTGTTGTTGATGTATAACTTTGATGCATTGATCAGCTGTGGACCTATGTAAATAGTTATTTGTTTTATAATTTATTTATCTATTGTTTTAAAACCAATTAAAACAATAAAAAAAGAAATAAAAGCACATTACAAGACTCTAGAAAAATGAAAAAAAACAGCTGGGTTTGTTAAGGGGCAGGCAATAAGGGTTTCAAGAATGATGTTATGTGACATTAGGTTTATGACAGAAATGGACTTTGTAAGCGAATTGTTTAAAGATTGAAGTTACCCTGTCCCCTGATGAGAAGCACATTTGATGGAAGTCTTAATGGAGAAACAGTGTAGATTTAAAACTATTATTTTCAATAGAAACATCATAAATACGAATGTTGAAGGTACAGGATCTAGGCCTAATCATTATAGAAAAATGATTCTGCAAAAAAAGCAATTAGAAACTCCAACTGAAGCAACTGAGCCCCATTCAGTACCTTCCAAGTCTTAAGTTGCTTTAGCCAATCATCGCTCCTCTGTTCCAGGAAGAAGAGAAGTGATAGGCAAGAATTGCTCTGGCCATCCAGTCATCAATGAGGTTTTTCAGCATCCGCAAACTGTTATTTGATTGTAACTACCGCAAAAGTAGAGACCAGACATCACTCGGTTTCACGAGGAGGAAACAAACAAAATGCAAGAACTCATCATGCAGGCCCTCAGACAAGGAGTCGCTCAACATGGACAAAGTAAATATTGATAAGGTAGTAGTAAATCTGTCTAGAACTGAACTAATAGTGACTTTTCTTTATTTAGTAAAGGCTTGCATTTTGTACCAAGCAGTGCTGACTCATTAGAGTAAGCTCTGACTGATTTAAAGCCTTCTGTTCGCAATCTTAATTTAAAGCTTATGTTTAAGGGTAACAAAGCAGTGGAAGTTTAAGAAGAAATAGTACTTTTGTGCCAGTTAGTGCACCTGTGATTACTGCTTTTCATGATCTATGAGAAGAACAGCTACATACCTTATATAATGACTCTGGATGTTCCAGTCGTTATGATTTAACAACCAATGAATTTGAAGCTTTGCAAAAACTTAAAAAATATTCTGATATCATTATTAAACAAGCTGAATGGGGGGGGGTGCTATTGTTATCCTAGATAAAAGTTTTTATTTAAATAGTATGAATAATTTTTAAGTGATGCTGATACATTCAAAACGGTGGATTTTATGTTCGTGAAAGGCATTATACATAAAGTTAATAGTTTGGTCTATGAATTGCAAATGCTTAATGGTATTAATTTAGATTTCTTTAATTATTTTTCTGTTGCACACCCTATTGCTCATTGTCTTTATGGCCTTCTAAAAATTCACAAGAATGGGAGTAACCCACCCATGAGACCGATTGTCTCAGGAAAGGGGTGGGTTACAGAGACTCTTTCTTTACATTTAGAACATGTTCTGAATCCTTTTTTAGGAAAAATTTGAAGTTTTATTAAATATACGGGGGATTTTTTGGATACGTTTTATAAATGGTATAATATGAATGCTTTGTCTGTTTTTTATTTTGTTACCCTTGACATTACTTCTCTTTTCACAGTGATACCTAATGTTCATGGTATTGATGCCATTAGAGATTTTTTGTCTAGTGACAGTACTATGAATGGCAGAGAAATTGAGACTGTTTGTTCGTTACTTGATGGTGTATTGAGTAGTAATGTTTTTCTTTTTGAGAATGACTATTATCATCAAGTGTTGCTATGGGACCTTCAGTGGGAAACACCTATGCAAACCTGTGTTGAAAACTTGGGAAAATCAATATGTCTTTAGTAATTTGAATGTATATGCAATTTTTGTAGCATTTTATGTTCATTTTGTAGATGGTGTTTTTTTTTATTTGGACAGGTGAAGAGAATGATTTATTTAAGTTTGTTGAGTATGTAAATGCATCTACTACCTTTTTGATTTTTAAACTAAATTTTTCAAAGGAAAGTATTGTATTTTTAGATATTTGTGTTACTAAAAAAGATGAATCTATTCAAACAAATGTTCATAAAAAGGATGTACAAGCTAATATGTTCCTGCATAGGTCGAGTATGCATCCTGCATATATTTTAAGGGCATTGTTAGGAGTCAGTATTTTCAAATGAGTAGATTAAATAATGATTTTATGTACCATGAACAGATTCAAGATTTATATGGTGACTTTAAGTCTAGGAATTATGGTGAACCTGTGCTGAATGAGACAAAATTTTAAGTAGACACTCGATGTAATGCCCTTCCTAGACCCTATTTTGGAAATAATGATTATGTAGAGCAGGCCTCAAGTAATAGAAGGAAGAAAAAAGATTTTAATTAAATTTATTTATTTAACTATTTATAATGTTAGGATGCATGGGGTTAAAGATTTTATAACAAGCAACTGGGCTGTACTTATGGCACATCCTAAACTACATATGATTTTGGATGATATACCTACATTCACTTATAGAAAAGGTAAAGATTTAAGACAGCAGTTGTGTTATTAGGAAATGAAAGAACTAAAAACCCCTGTAAAGGTAGCTAAAAAAGGTATTTTTTCCTTGTCTTAATTGTTTCAATAGCAAATTTATTTTTAGTGACACTATTTTTGTACATCCGGTTACACATAGAGAATTCAAAATTAACTGTTTTGCAACCTATACCACACAATATGTGATTTATTTAGCAACCTGTGAAGTATGTACATCATGTTATATTGAAAAGTGCAGTAGAAAGCTTAAAGACAGGATAACAGAATATTTATCAGATATTAGATGAAAAATTCCTACTAATGCTCTTTATAAACATCAGTTAGATGAAGGTTTAGATCATAAGTTTAAGTTTAGGGTTGTGCAAGTGATTTATCCAAACAAAAGAGGTGGTGATATTTATAATAGGTTAGAAATAGCAAAATATGAATGGATATTATGTCTTAGTGCTGATAAATTACCTGGGCTAAATGCAGCTGTAAGCATTAACCCAGTTTTAAAAAGGAAGCAAATGCAGTTGTAGTACCCTTTTTTTGTTTATGTCTTTAAATGTTTTAGTTGATTAATTGGCTGTGTCTGTTTGAGTATTTAAGTAGAATTACTGCTCTTAGCATTTTGTATCACATTGACGAAGGGTTGGTTACCCGAAAGGTTTGTGGAATAAAATTTGTTTCAGACTTTCACAGTGCACTTTTTCTCGTAGATTGGTGGTAGGCTAAACATATGGGGAACGTTTTGTATTGTCCTGGCAGATTTCATTGCAGGACCAACATGGTGGTCTATGTGGCCTTCTGTGATTCATGTTCTGACTTTTATATTCATACGATGGAACACACGCTAAAGGAATGCATATATGAACACTGTCATTCTATTAAGGTGAATGATGATAGTAATGCTCTAAACACTGCAACAGCTTTAGGAAATGTATTTTTTTATTTTTTTGGCGGGGGGAGTCAATAACTCTTTGAGAGGAGGTGAGCTGAAGAATTTACTTGTATTGAAAGAATTTCATTGGCAGTGGAAATTGTATGCTACCATTTCCCATGGGGTGAAAGATGATACATCAATTTTAAGTCTGTTAAGTTTGAAATTCTGCAGGAATTTAGATTTTAAGATTTTGACAATAACTATCTGATTGTATACAGATTTATAAATATATACTTATATGTATAGCTATACCTAGTACTTCTTTTATGTAAAATTATTTATATTTATTTACAATGAATATGTTTAGTGTATTTATTGTGATGAATACATGATGTGTCTAGAATGTTTTAAATGGGTGAGGTTCAATAGTTTTTATTTCATTCTGATGAAGTTTATGTGGAAGTTTAAATGAAAGTGCTAAATAAATAAGCTAATTTTGTGGTCTCAACATACTGTTTTTCTGCTATTTTTACTGTTTTATTGATGCATTCAGAAGTCTTTGATTCTTCTCCATACCTACCTTTATAGCAAGGCCTTTAAAGTTTAGTCTAGCAATCAGCCTGCCCACTAATAGAAAACTAACATGTGTCCTCCAAGGCTGTGTTGTAGGCAAATTACTGTTTTCTTTTGTTAATTAATGATATTACCTGAACTTAACCTCATCATCATCTTCTTTTGGCTGTTCCCATTAGGGGTCGGCACAGCAGATCACCTGTTTCCATTTCTTCCTGTCCTCTGCATCTTTCTCTGTCACACCAACCACCTGCATGCCCTCTCTTACCACATCCATAAACCTTATCTTAGGCCTTCCTCTTTTCCTGTTAGCTGGTAGCTTCATCCTTAGCATCTTTTTCCCAATATACTCAGCATCCCTCCTCAGCACATGTCCAAACCAACATAGTCTTGCCTCTCTGGCTTTGTCTCCAAACCTTCCAACCTGGGCTGACCCTCTAATATACTTATACCTAATCCTGTCCAACCTCGTGATACCCAGTGCAAATTTTAACATCTTTAACTCTGCCACATCCAACTCAAACTCCTGCCTTTTTGTCAATGCCACTGTCTCCAACCCATATAACACAGCTGGTCTCACTACCCTCTTGTAGACCTTCCCTTTCACTCTTACAGGTATTCATCTGTCACAAATCACTCCTGACACTCTTCTCCACCCACTCCATCCTACCTGTACTCTCTTCTTCACCTCTCTTCCACACTCACCGTTACTCTGAACTACTGACCCCAAGTATTTAAACTCATCCACCTTCACCACCTCTACTCCTTGTAACCTCACCATTCCTCTATCCTCGCTCTCATTCACACACATATATTCTGTCTTAGTCCTGCTGACCTTCATTCCTCTTCTCTCTAGAGCATATCTCCATCTCTCCAGGGTCTCCTCCACCTGTTCCCTACTCTCACTACAGATCACAATGTCATCTGCAAACATCATAGTCCACGGGGACTCCTGTCTGATCTCGTCTGTCAACCTGTCCAGCACCATTGCAAATAAGAAAGGGCTCAGAGCTGATTCTTGATGTAACCCCACCTCCACCTTAAACGCATCTGTCACTCCCACCGCAGACCTCACCGCTGTCACACTACCCTCGTACATATCCTGTACCACTCTTACATACTTCTCTGACACTCCTGACTTCCTCATACAATACCACAACTCCTCTATAGGCACCCTGTCATATGCTTTCTCTAAGTCTACAAAAACACAATGCAACTCCTTCTGACATTCCCTGTACTTCTCCATCAACACTCTCAGAGCAAACATCGCATCTGTAGTGCTCTTTCCCAGCATGAAACCATACTGCTGATCACTAATCATCACGTCCCTTCTTAACCTAGCTTTCACTACTCTTTCCCATAACGTCATGCTGTGACTGATCAGTTTAATCCCTCTGTAGTTACTTCAGCTCTGCACATCACCCTTATTCTTAAAAATCGGTACCAAAACACTTTTTTTCCATTCTTCAGGCATCCTCTCACTTTTTAAGATTTCATTAAACAATCTGGTTAAAAACTCCACTGCCATTTCACCTAAACACCTCCATGCTTCCACAGGTATGTCATCTGGGCCAACAGCCTTTCCATTCTTCATTCTCTTCATAGCTATCCTTACTTCCTCCTTGCTAATCCATTATACTTCATGACTCACTATCCCTACATCATCCAACCTTCTCTCCCTCTCATTCTCTTCATTTATCAACCCCCTCAAAGTACTCTTTCCAACTCCTCAGCACATTCTCCTTGCTTGTGAGTATGTTTCCCTCATTATCCTTTATCACCTTTACCTGCTGCACATCTTTCCTAGCTCGGTCCCTTTGTCTAGCCAGTTGGTACAGGTCCTTTTCTCCCTCCTTAGTGTCCAACCTTTCATACAACTCTTCATATGCCTTATCCTTAGCCTTCGCCACCTCTCTCTCCTTGCCATGCATCTCATCTCCTTATACTCCTGTCTACTTTCTTCATCTCTCTGACAATCCCACTTCTTCTTTGCCAACCTCTTTGCCTGTATACTCTCCTGTACTTCCTCATTCCACCACCATGTCTCCTTGTCGTCTTTCCTCTGTCCTGATGTGATACCAAGCACCTTTCTAGCCGTCTCCCTTACTAGCTCTGCTGTAGTTACCCAGCTATTTGTTAACTCTTCACTGCCACTCAGTGCCTGTCTTAACCCATCCCTGAACTCCACTTCACAATTACCCTTTTTCAGTTTTCACCATTTGATCCTTGGTGCTGCCCTCACACTTCTCCTCCTCTTCTTGATCACCAACGTCATCCTACAAACCACTATCCTACGCTGCCTAACTACACTTTCTCCAGTCACCACTTTACAGTCTCCAATCTCCTTCAGACTGGCCCTCCTACATAAGATATAATCCACCTGTGTGCATCTTCCTCCACTCTTGTATGTCACCCTATGCTCCTCCCTCTTGTTAAAATACGTATTCACCACAGCCATGTCCATCCTTTTCACAAAATCCACTACCATCTGACCTTCTGCATTCTTTTGTTTAACACCATACCTACCCATCACTTCCTCATCCCCTCTGTTCCCTTCACCAACATGCCCATTGAAATCTGCTCCAAGCACCACTCTCTCACCCTTGAGTACAGTCATCACCACTTCATCCAATTCACTCCAAAATTTTTCTTTCTCATCCATTGCACACCCAACTTGTGGAGCATATGCACTAACAACATTCATCATTACACCATCAATTTCTAGCTTCATAAACATCACTCTATCTGACACTCTTTTCACCTCCAAAACACTCTTAGCATACTGTTCCTTCAGAATAACTCCTATGCCATTTCTCCTCCCATCCACACCATGATAAAACAATTTGAACCCACCTCCGACACACCTAGCCTTACTCCCCTTCCATCTGGTCTCTTGCACACACAATATACCAACCTTCCTTCTGTCCATCATATCAGCTAGCTCTTTCCCTATACCAGTCATACTGCCAACATTTAAAGTTCTGACCCTCACTACCACAGTCCTAGTCTTTCTCCTCTCTTCCTGCCTTCGGCCATGCCTTCCACCTGTTCTCCTCCTTCGGCCAACAGTAGCCCAATTTCCGCCACCACCCTGTTGGCTAACAGTACTGGTGGCAGTCATTATTAACCTGGGCCTCGACCGATCCGGTATGGAAATATTTACCGGTGACTGCATGAAATGATTTGGCAAAGTTTTACGCCGGATGCCCTTCCTGACGCAACCCTCCCCATTTATCTGGGCGTGGGACTGGCACAAAGAAATGCACTGGCTTGTGCATCCCCAGTGGCTCCTCCAATGAATTTAACCTCATACTCTGTGTAAATTATATTTCATTACTCTAGGCAAGTAGATGTCCTACAGTTCTGCAATCTCAACAATAGTAATCCTTTTCTGATCTTTGTCAACAGTTTGAGCAAAATAAACTCTAAATTAACCACACACAAAAAACAATATTATGCTGTTTTTTCCTCCTGCCACAGAGCATTTAGACTTCTTGCCCTTTAGTATGTCAGACAATAACAGCCATAACATTCATTTTGTAACTTTCTACAAATGCGTAGGCCTAACCTTTGACTATACATTAAGCTTTACAACCCACACTGATCATATCATTAATAAAGTCATCTTACAACCAAAGCTCTGCGACAGGATATTTATTTATTTATTTATTTATTATTTATTGACATTTGTTAACCAGGTTAGTCCAACTGGGATTTTGTCCCATTTTCAGTGGAGACCCGAGAAGAAAAGCTCCAGAAAGTACAATATTTAATTACAGTAAGAAAACAAGTACTACAAACAATAATAGCAAATAATAGTAAGAAATAAACAACTACATGTGAAGATTATAATTGAAAGAAAAAATAAATTGAAATGTTTTTTTTTTTTTCTCTCTTCTTCTCAGGACAAAATTCTTTGTTACTGTACAATGAGGGAGAGTCAAGAGTGTCAGTAGGATCAATTGACAGTGATGAGAGTGTGAGGGGAGGGGAGAGCTATGTAGGGTCATAGCAGGGACAGGTTCTGGAGTTGAATAAATGTGTCTTCAGTTCTTTTTTAAAGAGTGGATTGTGAGAGATAGAGCGTATGTCCAGGGGAAGTTTATTACAAGCTTCGGCCACAGAGTGTTTGTAGAGTTGCTTACCTACTGACCTATTAGGGTGGTAGATATCGAGCAATTGCTGATTTGAGGTGCGGAGAGCTGGCGAAGGGTTATAGAGACTAGGAGAGATAAAGATGGACAGCAGGAGGGTTTAAAGAGCATAGAGTGCAGCATGTGAAATTGGTAGAGATGTAGTAGTTGTGGGAGTTCCAGCCATTGTAGAGACTTTAAGGCAATATAGTGGTGCGTGTTGTTTGGGGAGTTAGTGATGAATCTGGATATTTTGTGGTAGGTTTGTTGGAGTTTGTTCAGGGTAGTTGCTTGAATATTTGTGAGAACTGGGGCGGCATAGAGGAGAGAGGGGAGGAGAAGTGCTTGTCCTAGGGTGAGTCTAGCCTCAGGAGTGAGGTATTTTCTGTTCCGGTATAGGAGACCTAGTTTCTGATGGGTTTTCTTTATGCATTGCTGTATGTGTTGATTGAATTTTAGTTCATCGTCAATGATGAACCCTAAGAGTTTAGTATAGGTGTCAGGTTGGATGGCTGTATTGTTACAAGACTTAATGACAAAGGGTGATCTATATTGAGCAAGAGCATGGGGCAGGAAGAGTAAGAGTTTGTTTTTTTAGGGACTGAGGATTAGTAAGTTTTTTGAAAGCCATTGTTCGGTGGAAAGTAGAGCTTTTTGGGTTAGAGTGTGTAGGTCAGAGATGTTGTCAGCTGTAGAAATAATAGTGGAGTCATCAGCGTATTGTATGAGAGATGACTGATTGCAGGAGGTGAAGAGGTCATTGGTGAAGATGTTGAATAAAAGGGGACCTAAGATGGAACCTTGTGGAACACCAGTATTGATAGACAGGAAAGGAGAAGAGGAGGAGAGCCATTTGACAGATTGTTCGCGTCCAGTTAGTCAGCAAACCAGCTGAGGGTGGAGGAGGATAGGTGAAAGTTTGCAAGTTTAGATAGAAGTAAAGGATGGGATACTGTATCAAAAGCTTTGGAGAGGTCTAGAAAGAGACAGGAGGTAAGTTTATTATTGTCCAGGGATTCTGCAATGGTGTGAGTGAAGGAGAGTAGAGCAGTAGTTGTGCTGTGATAGAGGCTGAAACTATGTTGGGTAGGGGTGAGTAAGTTGTGATTAAGAAGCTGTGTATGGATAAATTTTTCTAGTATCTTAGATAGGGGGGATAGAATGGCAATAGGTTGATAGTTGGAAGGGTCAGTGAAGTTACCTCCTTTATGGAAAGGGGTAAGGTAGAAAGATTTCCAAAGAGTAGGAACAGTAGATTCTAGCATAGATCTATTTATTAATATAGTCACTGGGTAGGTAATAGAGTCAGCTGCAAGTTTGAGGAAGGTAGGAGGTATTTTATCAGTAGAGGGAGAGCAGGGTTTAAATTTGAACAGTAGAGATTTGATGTAAGAAGTGGGAACTGGCTTGAAGGAGAAAAAAAGTGGTATTGGGGGTGGGTGTTGGGTCTGGTAAGGAGTAGGAGTTAGGTTGAGAGGATAGGAGATTCTGGATGGAGGAAATAAAGTGGGAATTAAGTAGGGTAGCTGTTTCCTCAGGAGTCATGTTTGGGAAAGGGGATGGGTTAGAGGGAGAGCCTGGGTAAAGGATGCTATTAAGTGTTGACCAGAATTTCCAGGGGTTAGATCTATGTTTATGCTAGCCTGAGCTATAAAATGATTTTTTGTCTATAATTGCCTGTTTTTTGGCAAAATTACATAGTTGTCTGTATTTGAGAAGATGAGGAGTTTGTTTAGTTTTGATCCAGGCTTTCCAGACACTGTCTCTTTGTTTCATGATGGTCTTAGTTTCTTTTGAAAGCCAGGGGGCATGATTAGATTTCACTCTGATCTTCCTAGAGGGAGCTAGGGAGTCCAGTGTATTTAGGAAAATGCTATTAAAAGTGTCAACGGCATCATTCAGAGGGAGTTGTCCAAGGATGGACCAGTCAATGTTTTGTAGAAGTGAGTTAAACTGAGAAGAATTAAATGAGGATAGCTTCCGACAATCTTTAAAAAGGTGGGGTTTAGGAGTATGTGGGTCGTATCTCAGGACAGAGGTAGGGAGATGGTCACTAAGGGAGTCTGGTAGGATTTTGGGCTGGTGGTAGTGCTGAGGGGAATTGGTAAGAATCCAGTCTATTGTGGAGCTGGAGGTTGAGTTTTTGTGGAAACGAGTGGGGGTAGAAATGAGTTGGTGGAAACCATGAAGGTGAATACTACATAAGGGAGAGTCAGTAGAAAGTTTTGACCAGTCTATATTGACATCATCAAGGATGAGTGTTTCATAAAGTATGTTGAGAGAGAACCAGGATAATATGTTTTCTAGAATGGGTACATTGTTGCCAGGAGGAAGACAGATGGAAGCGATAGCAAGTTTTTTGTGTGGATTCAGATAAATGTTTAGAATAAGGAGTTCAGCAGGGTGGAAGTTAGGAATAGGTGTGGGGTATGGTGAAAGGTTAAGGCTGTTAGAGTAGAGGATGGCTACACCACCTCCTTTCTTTGAAGTTCTATCACAGCGGTAGATGTTGTAGCCAGGAGGGAGTATTTCACTGTTTGATGTATGTGGCTTGAGCCACGTTTCTGATAGGGATAGGATGTGAGGGGTGTTGGAAGCTATCCAAGAGTGCAGTTCAGTAATTTTATTTGCTAGGCTTTGAATGTTTAGGGAATAAAAGGTTAGATGTTTGCATGGGATTGAGTTATGGGACTGAAGTTGTATATCTGGTAGGCTGTTGGAAGAGGGTTGTGAGGAGGAGGTAGTTAAGGTAGATAGGGGGGAGGGAGAAGAGAGGTGTAGAGGGGCCTGGGTTGGGGTGGATGTCCCCTGAGGAGAGTAATTGTTTATAGAGAAGAGCATTTGGCGTGAAAAGTTGATAGCATTTGGGAGGTCTAGATTTAGTCCTATTAGAAGGTTTGAGAATTTGTAATATGTGTCTTTTGTACAGAGTTGTGGTAGAAGAGTTAAATAGGTCTGGAGAGATGGTAAAAGAAGATGAAGTAGGAAAGCTGTAGTGTGAGTGAGAGGTAGGGGAACAGAGAAATGGATTTGTGAGATAGAAGTGATAGGAGGTAGTAATAGAGAGCATAGCGAGTAATGTTGCAGATATAAGTAGATGCAGCATGATGAGTTGTTTGGTTAAGGAGGGAAGAGGGTAAGTGTAAGAAATTATATAAAATAGGTGAATATGCCAAGTGTGATTCGATGTTGGATTGTGGGAGTGATAATAAGCAGGAAGTGGAATTGTAGTGGATGGCTGGGTAGGAAGGGGAGAGATGGTTAAGTATAAAGGAAACTGCACAGGGGTGGGTGGAAATGGGGGTAGGGTAGGGGAGCGAACGAAGCAGGGCTAAACCCAAAAGGAAAGCCTGAGGAAAAAACAATCAGTGAAAGGGAAGAAAGGGAGAGGAAAGTGTGTAGGGTTCTAGCTATAAGCAGAGGTAGTAGGCATGAGAATAGGACAGCAGGAGGTAGGAAGCAAGGCACAAGTCTAGAAATATAAGGAAGAGCAGGGTAGGACAAGGTAAAGGGAGTTATTAGAATATCTTACTGTGGTAGAGAGGAAAACAAGCAGATTAAAAGAGGAATGGCTAAAGAGAAAAGAGTAGTTCAAAAAGGAGGTATGATTAACAGTGGAGAGGGAGCAAGCAGATTATAGGAGAAATGGGTATAGAGAAAAGAGTAGTTCAGAAAGGAGGTATGGTTAACAGTGGAGAGGAGTAGGGCAGAGAGGGGGTAGGAAGACTGAGGGATGTTCAGGTAAGAGTTGGAGGAAGAGGTAGATGAGAGGGAGCGGTCAGCAGGTGGGCTGCAGCCAACACAGGGATAGCCCAGAGATTATAGGCAGCAACTATAATTATCAGGTGAGCGGTACATACTTAGATTAATTCCACTAAGGAAGGTAACAGACTGCAGATGTTTGGCAGAAGGTGGTTTTCCAGAGAGTTTGGGCTAGAAGTAGATCAGGGAAGCACAGGTAACAATTAGCTAAACCTGAAAAACATAAAAATAAGACAAGTGAGTTGCAAGGAGCTATGGGAATAAGGACTAGAAGATGAGTAACTGTGAAATATAGGTAGGGGGACAGCAGAAGTGAGTGTGAGGTAGGATAGGGTGAGTGTGGATATGAGTGGTGGTAGGGGGCAGAGGTGTGGGATTAGTGTGGAGGGGGCATAGCTATCATAGCTACTATCCCAACTGCTTGCAAAGCACTGACCAAGAATGTCCTTTTCCCTACACTAGATTATTGTCTTCTTGTTCTCATATCATACTCTGTTTATAACATTCAAAGACAAGTCAGTGAGAATAAAATTGCCAGAGTTGTCCTACTTACTGATGTCCAAGTACACCATTGCAACCTTCTAAATCAGTGGTTCCAAAACTTTGCAACCTGGAGGACCCCTTTTAAAAAGGAAAAAATGTTGACGGACCCCTATCGACGGCGGTACATGTATGTTACATTTGGATCAACCCCCAAACCCCCCAATCAGCCCCCACCACCATCACACAGTCATTTCAGTGTCCCATTACTTGGCTAATTCTCCCCAGTTGCCATAAACACTGTTCAAAATTCTCAATGTGCATACTGTTTTCTGCTTTACTTCTGCAATGATTGCAGATGTTTGTAGTTAATTTAAAACTTGTATTTTGAATTTTATAGCACAAACACTGATGGACATTTGTTAAAGCTAAACAGACATTTGCTAAATCTAAACAAACCAATATAGTCTCAATGAAAACAGACTTAACATTACAACTTCTCTGCCTACGAAACTCACATTCACTGAAACAGCATTGAAATCCACATTCAAAGAAAATGCATCTGGCCAGTGGCGGATTAAGTTTACCTTTGGCTGTTTTCAAAGCAAAGGTCCCTTGTGAACATTTTTAGGAGCATGCAAAAGTTCTTTGATTTACCTTTCTGATTGTATAATTAAATTTTAATACACAATAATTAAATTATATCCCTTGTATAATACAGCACCACTTGGTAGTACATGTTTTAAATGTATAGTTCTGCACATTTTTCCATTAAGCAGTGAAAAAACATATGAACTAATAATGACAAAACCACCCAATTGAGAACATTTCAACCATAAAGGGCCACTCAAACGTCTGTCATTACAATCCACCAATATCAGTCAATCTGCACAATCTCTGCAGAAGTAAGTCATCTGAATGATTCCACCTTAAAGAGATCTGTAACGAATGAAAAGGTTGCTGCTAGCAAACAACTTTATTTCAGTGTTTCATCTACAAATTCAGTTCCTGCTGCCCTTGAAGAATAAATTGCTGACTTAAAAAATGGTAAGCTGGTAGTATTGCATGGATGGCAAAATGAAAACCTGAAAACAGGTTCATAGTTACTAGGCATCTCATCCAAAAGAGGATGTATTCAGGACTTCAGTACCCACCCCCTAAAAATGCAAAACAGTATCAACAATCCATCAATATGCTGTGGTAGTAGAACCTACAGCCTTCTGCATTAAAATGCATGCATGCTACCTGTTGTGCTACTAACACAGCTTAAAAAGGTTGCACCACAATAGTGATACTATTTGCTAACTAGCTAAGCAAATATGTTGCACATTGTAAACAGACTTAGCATGAACAGCAGTAAACTTCTCTTCCCTTGAAGCTCACAATTCCTTGAAAATGCACTTGAAACTAAATTTCTTGAAAAATGCACCTGCCATAATGGGGGACAGAGAGCCAAAACTTAGGACACATTTTAATATTTGGTCTTGTAAACTTAGAAAATTAATAGAACAACATGTTTTGCATTAGTACAATTTTTTTGAAGGCTATAAAGTCTGATGCTCAAATGTCTGCCATTATTTTCTGACTTCAGTCATCAATGATTTGCCAGGGATTTTCCAGAAAAACAAAAAATTTATTAGAAACAGACTGAAAATATGAGGCAAAAATATGGACATTCTGCAAGAACCTGGACAGCTGAAGGGTATGCTGCCTACCTCTTACACACACCTCTTTCCCTGTTACACACACACACACACACACACACACACACACACACACACACACACACACACACACCTGTCTGCCTCCCTCTTACACACACACACACACACACACACACACACACACACACACACACACACACACACACACACACACATCTACCTACCTGCCTCCCTCTTACACACACACACACACACACACACACACACACACACACACACACACACACACACACACACACACACACACACACACACACCTCTCAACCTCTTCAGTGCAAGAAATATGGGCAAACTCTGTCATAATGTGGGGAACAAAGGGCCAAAGCTAAGGATACATTTTAAATATTGTTCTTATAAACTTAGAAAGTTGATAGAACAACAAGTTTTGAATTAATACAATTTTTCTGAAATGTATGAAATCTAAAGCTCAAAAGTATTCCATTATTTTCTTCAGTCCTCAATGATTTGCCAGATAAACCTCATTTTATGCGAAACAGACCAAATAAGACAAAAATTTGGCACACTCTGTGAATATCTGGTCAACTGACAGCTACACTCAGGCACCGCTTCTTATTAAAGCCTTGATACAAAAAAAAAAAAGATACCTTCAAGTTGTGTCAGCAAGATCATCTGGATCGATCATCAGCTCTGCATTAATTTCTATTTGCTGGCAAAAGGGAGAGAGCAGTCCCATGCCCATACAGAGACCACCATAAATACGGGACCTGTCTTACTTGGAGGGAACAGAACAGTTGTTTAAATTTCCCTCCAAGTTCTAAATGTTGGCAGAAAACCAGGGGCAGCTCGTGCTATCGGACTGCCGGACTACAGCCCTCCCACCTACAAAAATACAAAAAAAAATCTTTAAAACTAAAAAACAAACAAAAAAAAAAAAACACGAGTCCCGACTCCTCTGCGCATGCGCAGAGGCATTTGAAGACTTCAGACTGCCTTTATCAGCAGTCCGGATAGAGAAACACTGGTACCCAGCAATCATTGCTGCAAGTGCACCCAGGAATCAGTGCAGTGACGACCGCACAGAAGAGGAGGTCTGGACTGCTTCGGCTGCAGGCAGACCCAATGAGGAGAGAGGTGAGCTGGAAGACCCAATGAGGACTGAGAGAGGTGAGCTGCTCTCGCGGGACATATTGCGCGGGCTGGATTGCTCTGTTTTGCAGGCGGGTTTGGTTGCTGGATTGCGCCATTCAGGAGGTAATGATCGCTGGATTGCTCCATTTTGCAGGTGGGTTTGGTCGCTGGCTGGATTCATTTAGGAGGTAGGTGGTCGCTGGATTGCTTCATTCGTTGAGACATTCAGCAGGTAGGTGGTCGCTGGAGTGTGTGTGTGTGTGTGTGTGTGTGTGTGTGTGTGTAATGCCCCAGTTACTATATACTGGTGGCTAGAGAGAGTAAACGGTGGTGGATAGAGATACTCAGGCTTGAACCCTGTACCTTGGATGTAGGTGGCAAGGACCTGAATTCCCTCTCCACCACCATTTCTAAAAAAAAATTTGCAGATTTTTGCCTCATATTTGTTCTGTATCTGATACAGTGGTTTCTGTATCTACGTTTTTCCTTGCAAAGTCTGTAGTGTAGTGGTGCACTGGTAGCATTGCTGCCTAACAGCTACAGGTTCTCTGGTTTGATTCTTGGCTGGGGTGCCTTTTGTGTGAAATTGTTCTAGCAGTTGTCTAAGTTTATAACATGGATATTTGAAATTTGTCCCTATTTTTGGGACTGTATTCCCCCATTTTTGGCTTTGCCCAGGTATTTTGTGCTAAGGTTGAGAGTTATCTATGGTGGGAACTGTATTCATTGAATGTTTGGGGGCTGTACCCCCCCCCCATTACTGGCTTTGTCCACATGTTTTTTGCTAAGAGGTTGAGAGCTATAGTGAGAACTGAATTCACTAAATATGTTTGGGGGCTGTATTCCCCCCATTATTGGCTTTGTTCAGGTGTTTTGTGCCAAGAGGTTGACAGCTATGCTGAGAACTGAATTCACTAAATGGTAGCCATTTAAGTTTGTCTTCCTCTCTTTTACAAAACAGCTGATTTGGCATAGTGGTATGTTTCTCTGACTGTTTTGCACAGGGTCGCTTGGGTTAAAGACGTGGCAGTGAAATGCATGGTGGTAACATAGCATTTTATTCTAGCAACTTTCCAACATTATACAAGCAATGTTTAAAATGTGTCCCTGGTTTTTGGGCTTTTACCCCCCCCCCAATAAATTTCGGCTTTTTCCAGATTTCTTGTGCTGCAAAGTTCAGAGATACAACTGCGTGTCAAGTAGATTTTACACAGAGCTGAGAGCTGCAGGGGAACAAAACTTTAGTGCTGCTTATTCTAAGTCTGCTTGCATTAATAGCACAACAGGTAGTGTACTTGCTTTTTATGCAGAAGGCTGTGGGTTCTACTCCCACAGTAGATAGATGCAATGCTGATACTGTACTATGTTGTAAAGTGGGTGGATGCTGCAGTCCTTTTTGGCAAAGATACCTAGAATAGTAACTATGAACCTGAACCTGTTATCAGTTTGCCGTACAGTCCATATTGCTATATTACCAGATTATCATTTTTTTTAATGCATGCAACATAGGCAATTTATTCCTGAGGGGCAACAGGCACTTTATTTGTAGATGAATAAACAGTGACATATAAAGTTGTTTGCTAGCAGCAACTTCTTCATTGTTACAGATTTCTTTAATGTGGAATTATTTAGATGACTTTTACTACTTTAGAGATTGTGCATATTTACTGACACTGGTGGACTGTAGAAGGTTGAGTAGACTTTTATGATGGAAATGTTCTGAATTGGGTAGTTTTGTCATTGGTGCATGCATTTTGTTTCATTGTTTACTGGAAAAATGTTCAAAACAATAAATTTAAAATACCGTATAACAACTGTGCTGTATTGTACAAGGAATATAATTTAGTAAAATCAGGAAGGTGTATCAAAGAGCACATGTATGTTTCATGTGCAAGGGGCCTATGATTTGAAAACAGCCCAAAGTTAATCTTTATCTGCCACTGGCAAAATGTATTTTCTTTGAATGTGGGTTTCAATGCTGTTTCATTGAATGTGAGTTTCAAGGGCAGAGAAGTTTTTAATGCTAAGCCTGTTTTCATTGTGAGACTGCGTTGCTTTGTTTAGCAGATGTCTTAGTGTTTGTGCTGTAAAATGCAAAATAAAACTTTCAAATGAAATCCAAATCATCATAGAAGTAAAGCAGTATGCACATTAGTGTTTATGGTAAATGGAATGAAATAGCCAAGTAATGGATCATTGGAATGGCTGCAGGGGAGAGGACTCCATTCGACCATGATTTTGTGAGGGGGAAGGGCGGCAAACTCAAAGACAGCCCCAGCTGAACTATACCTCCCAACTGTCCAGATTTTCACAAAAGGAATAGATTTTTGCTTCTTATTTTTGGTTTGTTTCTCATAATATTTGTGGTTTTCTTTAGGAATTAAGTCACTAAATAATGACACACTGAGTTTCAGACTTCATAACCTTCAGAAAAATGCATGCTAAAGTAAGACCTGTTCTATCAACTGTCTCAGTTTATACAAGAGCAATTTTTAGTACTGTTTATATGTTCCCCCAATATATTTGGCCTTGTCCAGATTTATTGCGTTAACAGGTTGAGGGGTACATGCAAATAAATTGCTTTATAGAATTAGGCATAGCCAAACCTCTCAACTGTCCCCGAATTTGGCTCAAAATGTTGCTCTTCCCCTAATAATCCCTCCGTAAAATGGCAATTTTTGAAGAAAACATGGAGGGTTTACAATTAAGAAATAACTGTAATAATCAGAGTTATAGATTACTTTTATTTCAGAAATGCATGTAGATTCTTTTATTTTGTCAGCTGCTCAAGTTAGCAGTACTATTATTAAAAAAGTGTCCCTTCTTTGACAGGTTCCCAGCTGTATTGTGTGGCTATTTTATATTTTTGCATCACACTTTTGGTCCATTTTTCATAAAATTGTTTTTTTTTGGCAAATTAGTGGTAAATCATTAAAGACTGAAGTTAGTAAATAATGACAGACATTTGAGTTTCAGATTTCATATCCTTCAGAAAATTCATACCAATGCAAGACCTACTATTCTATTATCTTTCTAAGTTTATAAGAGCAATATTTAAAAATTGTCCTTATTTTTGGGCCTTTGTCTCACTTCTATGTATGGCTTTGCTCTGAGGATGAGAGGTATGACAAATGTGTCATGGCCATCACAGTCAGCCAGAGACATTTCAAACTGTGACATACTTGTTGCACCCCGCTCCCCCATGTAGTGACTCTGGATGTGTCCAAGCAAGGCAAGGAGCAATTATGCAGTGTAAATGTGCAGGGTATCCCCCCATCCAAGGTAGAGTACTACAGTGGCTTTTCATCTGTTCTTGATTTTGCAGAATGGTCTGGTTTCTGTCATATTTTTGTACTGTTGATTTATGCTTATTACTCAAAGTGCCTGTTGCTCTGTATTTTAAGTAGCAATGCTTTAATGACCATCAGGTAAGCTTGTCTGAGATCGTAACATGCAAGTAAGCTTTAATAAGCCTGCCAACGTTGAAGCCTTTCTGTTGTTGCCATGCAGAGAATACTTAACTAGATAATGTATAAGCGTTGGGTATTGAAATGCATATGAAAGTATTTGTAATAAAGGACAGGATTACATTATTTTAAGAAGCTCATTACACTTGTTGGAGACTTCCAGTGATCTCTGAGGGCTTTACCCGTAAACTAAACAGAATGCCATTCATGTGTGGTCCATAACCTGTACAGTAATCCTTTAAGCAATGTATCTTGAGCTTGTTTGCTTTTCATTTTTTACTTTGATCATGTTTTCCCCATGAAACAAGTAGATAGTTGTCAGGCAGCAGGTCTTTTTTGGATAAGAAACATTTTTACAAGTGGGGGCATTGCAGAGATTGCTACTTTCAGCATGTTACTTGGTACTTTAATAAAGCTGAATATAAATTATAATTAGAACTGCAGTGCAAGGAGAAGCAGTTTGAGTTGAGTGCTGCTTGTTTTTCTTATACTTGATTTTGACTGGCATTCCAGTAATGTATTTAAAAAGTAATTTATTTTTTCATGCCTCTCAACCTTTTTGTTTCCATCTAGATATTAAGAAAGCTGTCAAGCTGCCAATGCATTGAAATATTTTTATTCTTTTATACTTCATTTGTCTTGATTGGACTCTCATAATGAGGGATTGGCACCCAGGGCAGCATATTTAATTAAAGTTTAGTTTTTGTGGTTTTTGACCATAGCTCCTCCCCTTTCTAGTTGTCCGCACCCCCTTCCCATTGACCCCACCCATTCGGCTATCCCCTTTGATTTGAAGTCACCAGCCGCCAGTGCAGAAAACACAGGTCAAGTTAGCAGCTGCTCAGCATCAGCCACAAACATGGAAGTTGTTCCTTCTTCTCCTCTAAAAACTAAGGGCAAGCAGCTGCCTAGCCACTACTCATCTGCAAACAGGGAAGTTTCTTTCTTGTTTTTTTTTTTTTGTTTTTTTTTTTAAATAAATTGTGGATGAGCAATGAAACTTTTCTTTCTCCATTTACAGGGTTGGGTCATGGATGATGTCTGTACACCAGGTGGGTGCAAGTGAGCTCGCAGACTCCTTGAGTTTATCGTATGGACCCCAGTTTCACAAACACTGTTCTAAATTACCTAATTTGTATACCCAGTAATGAAAGGTCCACTTATCTTCTATGCACTTCACTATATAAAATTCTAAATGATGGCTAGTGCCCCCCACCCCCGAAAAGAAAAATTGGTGCTGCCCTCTTAAGGAATTCTCAAAAGAACTTAAAATCAGTCAGCTGCCCCCCCCTTAAAACAGTAATTTGAGAAACAGCCGTCTCATAAACAGGCCTAGCTCTATGAAGCAAACTACCAGCTGTCACGAGGCATCATGACACCAAGTTTAAGATGTCCCTCTCTCAGTACATCTTCAAGAAAGTTGCTTGTAAATGCTTTAACATAATAGGTAAATCCTTTTACGGGTTCAAAAGTCTAAAACTGCTTACGATATAAACTGTTTTTTCTGCTATTCAACACTTCTTACTCCTGTGTACTCTTCTTTATCTCTAGGCCTACCTCTGTACTTTGTTTTTTATTCATTTCCATCTCAGTTTTTTTTTCAAGGAAATTTAATTTTAAATCTTTAAGAATCAATTTCATGTAGCCAGAATGTAGTGCAACCCATGTAAACTCATAACACCTAATTTAAGCCTTCTACTTTATTAGAAATGTATAAGAACTCTACAACATTCTACTTTATATAATTTGCATAACAACTTTATATGGATTTTCTAAAGTTTTTCAGCTATGTAAACATGATAGTCTGTCATATATCTTCTTTGTTCTGCTCATCTCTGGGTTATTTGTGCTTAAAATATAACGGCTAAAACCTTCATGGTAATGTAAGAGTAGGCTTCACAAGATCCTCAAAGATCAATATCCCAGTAAGTATGTATATTTGAAATGCACAGTTTATAGCCTCTGAGCTAAGCTTATTGTTGAAAAGGATCTCTTGTCCAGTCCACCTACCGTTACCAAATAGTAAGTAAATAAATAAGTAAATGTACAAGCTGTTGTTAGGGATCATATTATTTGAAAATAATACTGTAAATCCTTTCATTTATGAGTATTCTGAGGTCATTTATAGACTGAAAATTATAATCTTTTTTAATACAAAAAGAAGTCTTTTATGCAGATTTGAATACAAACATGAGATGTTTTCTGGCACTGTTTGCATTTCGCAAGATATAAGGAACCACTAATTAAATACATATGTATTGTTCACTTTGAAAATGATTTGTTAAATGCTAAACATGGTTGCGCATGTTATTCGAAGAAGGTGAGCATTTGCTTTATGAGTGATTGGCAAAACGAACCATTAATTATATGGAATATAAAATGGAATAATTCATTAGTGAGATAATAATCCCCAGGTTAGCCACAAAGTACCACCTTTGGCAGCAAAAATGCACACTACCTCTATCCTTTCAATTTTTCTCTGACTTTGTTAATATTCACGATCTATATACTGTCTCTTTCAAAACCCACTAAACATTCAAATTATTTTGCCTCCTATTTTTCTCTGGCTGTACTTTTGCCCTTGTTTGACTGGATTCTATTATCTAATGATTCAGTCACATTGTAAATAAATAATCATCTTATATCAACAATATGATATGTATTTACATCAAAGTTGTGTATAAAATATCAATGTCAGCAAGTATACTGTATTTCTTTCAAATGATTTGGACCATGTAATATTTATAAACTTTGTATCGTATGACAATTTTCTGCTTTTTTGTATTGTATTTTATCTTGCATTGGAGATTTTCTCCCTGGCCCTTCACTGAAAAGGTCAACCCAGACTAACTTTCACGGTGAATAAATGGTAATAATCAATTAATTAATTAATTAATTAATTAATTAATTAATTAATTACATGGATAAATAAAAAAAATATTTAAAACTGGTATTGGTATAAATTAAACTTGTTAGTATGATTATTTGTTAGCAATGAAACTGCTTAATAATGCTGAATTTATATTAACTACATTTGAGCAAGTACTGGTAAACTAGTAAAATATTTGATACTACCAGTAGACAGGCATAGTGAGCAGTCTTAGCTGTGTACAAATGTAAGGGTTGAAACTGGATACTGAAATATTTGCACAGGAACAGCAGGATGAAGATTTATTAATAGAAGGCATTTTGATGATCTGTCTGGTAATACATACATTTAAAAGTAAAGATTGGTTGCCCTGATTAGAGAAGCTGCCTTGGTTGTGATAGGTATATCATGTGTATGGTGGCTGATAAATGACTGCAAGTAGAGTGTGGAAGATATGAGATGTGCAAGGATTATATAGTATGCTGTACAGATTAGACAGGATGGCCATACTGTGTTGTTTAAGATGTATTTCAGATAAAAGAAATGTTATTATTCCTCTTATCTGATGTTTGTTATGTCATTATGTGGACAAAGTGAACAGGCAGACGCTGTGCCATTATACACACTGAAATAGTGTACTAGTATAAAATGTAAGTGTGTGGACCATGAGGAATTATATCATTTGGATGCTATTTCTTGACAAGTATGTTGCTTGTTTGTGGGAACGAATAGCAAATGAAACAGTACATTTACACAGCTGATTTAAACAGATAATCGAAGAGTAAAAAGGCACAAGATTTGGACTTTTTAAATAGGGACTAAGGAAGACATGTAGGTGAAGACAGGCGATGTATATAATGAGCAAAGCAATCTGGGGAAGTTAGGTAGAGTTTTCTAAACTAAACTGATAACAGTTTAATAAACAGTTGAATGACTGCATGTTTTCTGAATGGTAGCTCTTCATAAGAGAAGACAGGGAGCACCACATTCATGACTAAAAAGACACGGTGAATAGGGATAAGACAACAAGAAGATGAATGATGAAGGCTACTGATGATAGGTGTATACTGGTATAAAGGGCAGTGGGACTATAAGAAATAACTTTTCTATTCTATTGAGAAATGGGGCAGTTAATGTGATTTAACTATATGAGTGACAGGTCTGAATTTTACCCTTGAGAAACTAGGTGTTAAATTAGTTGAAGTATAAATGATTGTCTAATAGTATGCTGCCAAGCACTGATATATGCGTAGATGCATATGCAGTAAAGAGTTAGGTCAAGCAATTAAAAAGTTAAAGGATTAGCATTGTAGTGTAAAGACAGATGATGCTAAAGTGCAGAATTACAGTAATGTATGTTTGAAATTGCATGAGCCATACTTGCCACCATCCTCTTTTCAATACTTGCATAAGCTGGCCTTTGACCTAAAGCCCCTCCATCTTCTACTCCCTGTGGTCCTATTCTGCACAAATGACTCTTTTGCTTCTATCCAAAAACATGTCTGGTCAGATTTCCACTCTTTAATTCACTGGGTCAATAACAAAATTAACAAATGAACAAAACTGGCTCCACCATAGCCAAAAAGCGTTACAAATAAAAAAAGAAAAAAAAATCCAAAAAATGACAACACAATGGAACTCTTCAAGACATCAACATATAATAAAAATATTTTTTTAATAGCAAAGCTTTTGAGAAACCTCTTTTTCAAAGCTTAAACTAAAATGTATACTAAACATTCTTAAAAAAATAAAAGCAACAATTCTACACCAATCAAAATGTAGTCATAATCAATGAATAAGGGGGGCAGAGCCTAGATGGCCAAGTGAGAGCAGTGAATTTTGAGAGCTCCATAAACTAGCATAATAATATAGGAACATTTTATTATTTTCAAGGTTAAAATGTCAGAAATCTATAGTTAAACTACTAAACTATATAAATAAGAATTTTGGTGGAGATATACAAAAATGTTCCTGTCAAGTAACTTGGAGATATATTGAGTCACTGAATATAAACAACTCAAGGAATTCTCATCCAGATGCTGCTTTGAAAAAAGAACTACAATTGATGACATATACCTTACAGGAACTATCTTTGAAGATGGCTGGCTTTAAAAATGACTTAGAAAATTTCAAATTAAATTCTCAAAAACAGACTGATACTCTTAAGGAACTATTACAGCAACACCATACAAAAATAACAAATATAGAGACTTCTCTAAATGACATTGAAGGGAGACTCAAAGAGGAAGAATTCCAAAAAGAATTTCTGCTTAAACAGAATACATGGCTGCTTAACAAATAGGTAACTTAGAAAACAGGGAAAGGAGAAATAACATAAGGATCTTTGGTCTGCCTGAAAACACTGAAAGGAAGACATTATTTAATTCTTAACAAACTGGATTCTGAATTTTTAGACTTGAAAGAGGGACTTTCATTTGGAACTGAAAGGGCACATAAAGCACTGAGGAAACCTGCTTCTAACTCAACAAATACTCCACCTAGATCCATAGTTATAAAATTTCTTTCATTTCTGGACAAGGAACTAATATTAAAATCTGCTTAGAGAAAATCACCCTTAAAATACAATCAAAGCTTGTTAAGGTTTGACAATGATTATTCTTCCAGAATACTAGAACAAAGGAAAACGTCTGCCCAATAATAAAACTTTTGAAACAAAACAACATTAAAGCACAACTGGCCTTTCCAGCCAAGATAAAAATACTTTTTGCCAATGAGATGAGAACCTTTAATGACTTAGAAGAAGCTACTATATTCATCAAAAACAGCATAGTGGCTATCCCAGATGGAATGGAATGGATGGCCCCTACTCTTAAAAGAATAAAAGAAACAAATCCTTGGACTGATGCTAGAAAGAATAAACAAAAAACTGATTCCAAGATACTGTCCCAAAAACTAACTCTTGCAACTACATCTCTCAAAGTCAATAAAAATATATATTGAGAGTAAGGCAAAGGTGATTCCTAGTATATCCAAACAGCGACAAATCCACTTGTATAAAACATCAAATTTTATTAAGAGAACAGATAAGCGCTTTCGCTACATGAGCTTCATCAGATCTATAACTAGAACAACAGAAACCAAAATATAAAAGCAGCATTAGTTAATTAATCAGCCTATCATATAAAGAGTTTAATCAGCCCTTAAAGCAATATTGTCACAAAAATAAAAACATGTTCCCATATAAATAAATATATATATAAATATGAAGCTGCATAAATATATGTGTAAAAAAATCTACATAAGAACATGCATGCACACTAAAATCATACATTCACATAATAAAAACTAATGTTTCTATTCACTTTATATTCCTACGCTGCTTCAATTTGGGTTTTATTGAGGCGCGTTCATTGAGGCCTGATCCATGGTCAGCTCTTAATAAAACTATCCATTCACATTCCCTACTCTCAGTGTAATTTAGAACATCACCTCCCCTCTTATTTGTTGTTACTACTTCTAAAACTTTGAATGAGAAGGTGTGTCCTTCTCCAAATAGAGTAACATGTTTAGCCAAATCTTTACTTTGTGTGCCTTTCCTAATATGGTATACATGCCCTCTCATTCTATCACGCAGAGGGCGGTTAGTTTTGCCAACATAGAACGAGCTGCATGAATTACAAGTAGTCAAATATACAACATGAGATGTCATACAATTTGCTTCAATGGTTGTATTAAAAATTCCATGTGAGTCAGGATGTAAAAAACTAGTGCTCTCATCTATATAAGAGCAAAAATTACACTGCATACAGGGCCTAGTGTGTCAAGTAACTTTAGGACTTCTATCAAATTTTGGATAACAAAGCAATCTTTTTAGATTGTTTTTATTCCTATAAATAAAACGAGGTTCATCCCCTACTATCTCTCTTATACCTTGATCAACCTGTAATATGCTCCAATGTTTGCCAATAATCTCCGTAACCTTCCAATGATCTGATGAAAAATAAGTGGTGAACTTAACGTTCGAATGAGTACTATGTTCCCCCACATTATCTAGGGGACATCTCGGTCCAAAATATGGTGAGGCTGACGTCATACGGAGCTCACAGGCGTCCCTTAAGTATTGGTTCACCTCTTCTCCACCATATCCCCTATGCATCAATCTATCTCTAAGGTCATCTAACTCAATGTTAAAACCATTTTCCATAGGGTTCAATCTAGAAGCCCTAATCGCCTGTCCCTTCATTATATTCCTGAAGACAAATGCTGGATGCATACTGGACCTCATAAGTAGGGAATTACTATAACAAGCTTTACGATGAACCCCTGTATTTATCATACCATCTGAAAGCTTCTCAACATATAAATCTAAGTATTGTATCTTCTGAGCTGAGTATTGCATTGTAAATTTAAGACAAATGGTCAAATTATTCATGATCGAAAACATAGTTTGCAACTGTGAATCTGTTCCCTTCCAAAGAACAAAAAGATCATCTACAAAACGTCGGTAAAAAATCACATGTGCTTTGAATAATATCTCATGGAACAACACATGCTCTTCCCAATATGCCAAGAACATGTTGGCGTAGCTATTGGCACAAGCTGTGCCCATAGCTACGCCATCCAATTGTCTATATATTGTGTCTTTAAACATAAATAGGTTATTCTCAAGGATCAATTCTAAAAAATGGACTATCAAATCAATATTGACTGCAGTGTATTCACTATGTTCCTTTAAATACTCAGATACATAGGTAAGACCTAAGCCATTAGGAATGATGGTAAAAAGGGACTGCACATCAAACGTCACAAAAAGAAGTCCATCAGTATCTTCACATTGTTTAATACAATCATATAACTCAGTTAGAAACTGTTTAGAATCTCTTAGCACATGGGCATTACTGTTCAAGACAACTCTGAGATGTTTCTCTACATAGACAGATATATGTTCAGTGACCTAGCCTCTACCTGAAACTATTGGTCTCGTGGGTGGGTTATAAAGATCTTTATGTATCTTGGGTAGTCCGTGAATACTCGGAATAACTGGCTTATATATTGTCAAATAATCATATAGATCTTTATCTATTAAGCGACTTTTAAAAATATCCAACAATGTGTCACTGACATACCTAATGATATCATATACAAGATCCAGATTTACAATTTCATAGAAGCTGTCACTCAACATAGATTCCATGGAGGTGCTGTAATGCAACATGTCCATTACAACCACTCGACCACCCTTGTCTGCCGGTCTTATAATAATATTGGGATCATCCTGTAATTTCTTAAGGCTCTGCCTCTCCCTAAATGTGAGGTTATCTTGTTTACAGGGTTTCCTACTCATATTACTATTGGCATAATATTCATATAACTCATCCTCAGTTAACTTAAAAAATGCTTCTACTAGGGGATGGTGTACTGGTACATATTCACTCAAATTCTTAAAAACTGAGTGCCTTCTTTCACTTGGTTCATCACCTGTCCCTCTATATATAAACTTTAACATTACACTTCTACAAAATAATTTCAAATCCAATACTGTATCAACAAGCCTACTATGGCTTCTAGGAATGAAATTCAACCCCTTCTCTAATAGCGCTAAATCATCTGTATTCAATATGGCTTTAGATATATTATGTATCAATGTTTGCTGTTCCACATCTTTTTCAATGTTTGATGGGTTGGAACTTCCCCTGAAAACTTCCTTTTCTGTCTGCCATGACTCATGGAGCGTGTCCTCCTCGGACCCTTCTCCATGCGTACCGGCAAAGGAAAAGGTATATCTTGATCCACATTAATGCCTTGCCCTGCTAAATTCTTCAACACCTTGGGTCTAACCACAATGTCAGATTCAGGTTCAAGTGGTTTATCCTTGACAATATGTACATCAGGATATAAGTTCATTCCAGAATGGACACTGGAATGCACAAGATGTATAACATCTGTAGAGTCAGTATTAGAATGCCCCAAATCACCAACATTGCAGTTAGAAACATCATTAGATGTTAACATATCTACTGTTGTAGCGGGCCCTTTCCTAAAAATTACATCATCCCTATCACCTTTAGACTGGCTAGTGTCATCATTTAAACTAGCATTCTTAGTTGCAGTATCTTTAAAAACATCATCTAATTTATTACTATTATTCAATTGATTTACATTCACATTCATGTCACAGCCAGATAACTCAGCATTAATGCGTTCCGTATAATTTACAACTATAGGGGCAGCCACAGAGGCTGTCATATTATCTTGTCCATATCTAGGCCATACAAAGACATGACTACGTTTGAAATCATTAATGTCCCTTGTTGCCTTATGTCTCTTCTGCTGCAGAAGCTTTCTTTCAAAAGCCGACACACCATCCAACAAGTTCTCAAATAATGGTTGTACCAGTTTAAAAGGGAAGTTTCTAAACAGAGATTTCTGTTTACTGTCTATACTTTCAACTAAAACGGCTTCCTCTGATTTAAAGAAGTCTATGAGGAGCTGTAGGTATTTTCGGCTTACCTCGATATTCAATAGCTGCCATCTCACAAGTAAATCAGGATATTCTTGACCCTGGATCGGCATTTTGAAAACCCGAAGCCCACGTGGAATGATTTTCCGGTCGAGACAAAACTGGAAATGCAGCCTTTGAGTTTGCAGGCATTTTAATTTCATAAACGCCTTCTCAATGTCGTCGAGCAGCTTGTACAGCTTCTCAGAATCAACGGACTCACCATTGGCATCATCAGGACTCGCCGTATCCTCAATATACCAAGAAATGTTAGTTGTACCTTGAAGGTACTGGCAAAATCTCTTCTGTAATGCATCACTCCCTCGGTTTTCACCTCGCGGGACGTATTCCAACTCAATATCAGGCATAACAGAACCGGAAATCACCCCTGATAGCAGCAGATCAAAATATATAAGAAATAACTATAAAGTCCAAAAACTGCTGCAAAAACAAGTTAATGCCCCTCTTCAACAAAGAGTTCAATAAAATCAATAAAAATATATATTGAGAGTAAGGCAAAGGTGATTCCTAGTACATCCAAACAGCGACAAATCCACTTGTATAAAACATCACATTTTTTTATTTTTAATTTTAAGTTAATGCCCCTCTTCAACAAAGAGTTCAATAAAATCAATAAAAATATATATTGAGAGTAAGGCAAAGGTGATTCCTAGTACATCCAAACAGCGACAAATCCACTTGTATAAAGCATCAAATTTTATTAAGTCAACAGATCAAATAAGAGGGGAGGTGATGTTCTAAATTACATTGAGAGTAGGGAATGTGAATGGATAGTTTTATTAAGAGCTGACCATGGATCAGGCCTCAATGAACGCGCCTCAATAAAACCCAAATTGAAGCAGCGTAGGAATATAAAGTGAATAGAAACATTAGTTTTTATTATGTGAATGTATGATTTTAGTGTGCATGCATGTTCTTATGTAGATCTTTTTACACATATATTTATGCAGCTTCATATTTATATATATATTTATTTATATGGGAACATGTTTTTATTTTTGTGACAATATTGCTTTAAGGGCTGATTAAACTCTTTATATGATAGGCTGATTAATTAACTAATGCTGCTTTTATATTTTGGTTTCTGTTGTTTTAGTTATAGATCTGATGAAGCTCATGTAGCGAAAGCACTTATCTTTTCTCTTAATAAAATTTGATGTTTTATACAAGTGGATTTGTCGCTGTTTGGATCTACTAGGAATCACCTTTGCCTTACTCTCAATATATATTTTTATTGACTTTATTGAACTCTTTGTTGAAGAGGGGCATTAACTTGTTTTTGCAGCAGTTTTTGGACTTTATGGTTACATCTCTCAAAGTATCAACTGATATGGTACATCACTTGTCATCTGTTTTTATTTAAAAAAAGGAGAGATTCTTAAACAATTGAGAAACAGTATTGATTTATTACAAACAAAGGTAGGTCAAGATGTGTTACTTTTTACATTATATATAAGCCAAACATAGCAACATATAATACAAACATAGATGTTTCTATTCCCCTGCTTGAACTCAATGAATACTTATCTTGCTCGTTTTTCATTGATTTTACTTATAATAATTCAAGTAATTAATTAATTAACTAATTCAACAAGGTACCATTCGTCAGAGTTCAGACTCAAATGTAACAAATTAACATCATATATAATAACAGTAACAGTAGAGTATAATACAATAAAAACAAGCCCAGAAAACACCAAATACCTCTGCAGAAGAAACGCAAAATTGTAGAACAAAGAAAAAACTGCTGAGGTATGGCTCCAGAGTCTCCAAAATCTTTTCAAAAATAAAACAGACGCAGTGATGTCCAATACGTATGCAGTACTGATTTAATCTCACACAAGTACTTTCACATCAAGCTTCGTCAGGTGTATAAAGAACCACATAAAAAACACCTTATATAACAATTCATTTATATCACATGACTTTCAATGAATAAAAATTTAAAAAAGACATACCCTTTAATAAACTAAAAAATGTATAAAATCTAACAATATATATACATATAAAACTATATATGCATATATAATAAATATAAATTTAGATATAAAACAGTGTACTTAAATCACACATAAATATATATAATAAATACAATAAATAAAACACATTTCATTTATATATTTATCTACGTAAAGACCTTTTTCTAAGCATAGGTTTCATAGGGACTGTGTTATTGAGACCATGGCCATAGTTTGCCCTAAGCATCACAATCCATTTTGCTTCAATTTCTTCCGTCTTGGCTCTAATGTCTCCACCCCTTGAACTATCATATGTCCTACTAAGTACTAAAAATTGAAAACTATGATTCTCTCCCACATTTAAAACATGCTTCGCTAATGCATTTGTACGCGTACCTTTCCTAATATGGTATACATGTTCTCTAATTCTTTCTTTCAATGTACGATCTGTCTTACCTATATAAAATTTATTACAGACTACACAATTAGCCAGATATATAACATGACAAGTGTCACATGTTGCACTAACCCTGATATCATAAATATGTCCAGTGTCAGGGTGTTTTCAATTTTTAGTAGTTAGTAGGACATATGATAGTTCAAGGGGTGGAGACATTAGAGCCAAGACGGAAGAAATTGAAGCAAAATGGATTGTGATGCTTAGGGCAAACTATGGCCATGGTCTCAATGACACAGTCCCTATGAAACCTATGCTTAGAAAAAGGTGTTTAAGTAGATAAATATATAAATGAAATGTGTTTTATTTATTGTATTTATTATATATATTTATGTGTGATTTAAGTACACTGTTTTATATCTAAATTTATATTTATTATATATGCATATATAGTTTTATATGTATATATATTGTTAGATTTTATACATTTTTTAGTTTATTAAAGGGTATGTCTTTTTAAATTTTTATTCATTGAAAGTCATGTGATATAAATGAATTGTTATATAAGGTGTTTTTTATGTGGTTCTTTATACACCTGATGAAGCTTGATGTGAAAGCGCTTGTGTGAGATTAAATCAGTACTGCATACGTATTGGATATCACTGCGTCTGTTTTATTTTTGAAAAGATTTTGGAGACTCTGGAGCCATACCTCAGCAGTTTTTTCTTTGTTCTACAGTAACAGTAGAGTGTTTTGAAAAAAAAATGCTGTCATGGAGAATAATGCCTTCTTCAGTTACAAAGTATGATTTAAAAATGTCAGGTATATCCTGGTTAAATAATAGTAGTAAGCTCTTACTACAAATGTCATCACTATTCTGTCTAAATATACTTAATATCAATCATGGCAGGTATCACAGCTACGAGTGCTGTTTGATCAATCCTGATATGGTGTGCATGGATGCAGCCATGTATGGCAGCTAGTACAAATACAAATGTCATTATTATTCTGTCTAAACATAATTAATATCAATTATGGCAGGTATCATAGCTTTGAGTGCTGTTTGATTAAGCCGGACATGGTGTATGTGGATGCAGCTGTGTCTGGCAGCTGTTATATGTTACTGTTGTCATCTCCAAGAAGCTGTGGGTTGCGGCTTGTGATTGAGGTTTACTGATGCTTCTGTAGTAGGAACAGACATTTGGTGTTTTAGCCTGGATCCAGGGAAAGGGGGTGGACAGAACTATGATTTGGGATATTTTGGCAGAAAATGGTTTGTTTGTATTTCTGCTGAGTGAGAGGTGGGAGGACTGGAGGAGTGTGTTGTCTGTTGTTGTGGCGGCTTGTTGTTTTTGTTTTTTTGTTTGTTTTTTTTTTTGGATCTGTTTTCTCTCTGTTCTTTTCCTGGCTGCTGCCTCACTGAAAGGGAGAGAATTTAGGCTTGAAGTTGCAGTGAAGTAAAGCTTTGCTTCAGGTGCATCGCGAGCCTCTGGTATGCAGTACACAGACACACTAACAAAAACAGACGTTCCCGGGTTCCTATGGTAACGGAGACGGCATGACGGTAATGCTTATAGGCTCTGAGCAGCCTCAAACATGATTCTTGGCAATGATGTTTTTGGTTTAAAAAAAAAAAAAAATATATATATATATATATATATATATATACATATATATGTATGTATATATATATATATATATATATGTATGTATATATATATATATATATATATATATATATATATATATATATATATATATATATATATGTCTATATATATATATATATATATATATATATATATATATATGTGTGTAAAATAAAAGGGCTGTTTTAAACCACATGTACACATATTGATGGTCTCCCAACACTTCGTTTAGCTCATTAAGTTGATTCTTAATAAAAAATAAATAAATAAAAAAATAATAAGCTCAATTTTATATTTAAAATGTATTTTGGTCCAAACACATTAAGGACTTACATAAGAGTGGAAGTCTGAGTTATTGTGAAAGACTAAGAGCACTTCGTCTTGTGCAGTACCCTTTGCAGTGGTGTGGGAGATGTGCTTGCTCAGATGTGTTGGGCATATGGGGATATCTGAATCTAGGGGTGTTTGGGGTTGCCAGGAAGTGCTAGACAGTCATCAGATTTCCTTCATGGAAATATCTATGGGAATGGAAAGTGTGTTGAGTGATTCACTGGCAGAGTGGCCACTGCATGGAACAGGCTGGTAAAATGGAATGGGACAAGTACTGGTTTGGATATTTTAAGAACAGCCTGGAAACACACCACATGAACTAGTGAATGCTATTCTGGCAAAACTGGATGGGCATTGTTGCCCATGCTTGAAGTACTGATATGTGTGTATATAAGGATGGAAATATACTTATAACAAATAAGAAACTAGAAGGGTCACATAATTTAAAGGCTATGGACTGTATAAAGATGCTTGGAAGGAGCTAATAATAAGAATAAATATTACAGCTTGTGGTCTCTCAAATAACTAAGCAACAGTCAAAAAAAAATAAAAAACACACACAATAGTTACGTAAATGGACTGCGGTGGTGGTGCTGCAGTAGCGTTGTCGCCTCACAGTAAGACGTCCTGTTTGATTCTCAGCTAAAGCGTCTTCTGTGTGGAGACATGCATGAACGGGTGTACCTTCGTTGAAGGTTGTGCATCAGAGCTGGCAACTCGGCACGTAAAAATCTACTGCCAATCATTAGCGGACCGGAGTTCCACTGTGGCGTCCCCTAACCGGGAAAAGCCGAAAGACACGACGACACAATAGTTACATAATTTATGATTTTAGAAAATCTAGACATAAAATATATAATCGTCATATAAGATGAAGCAGTCTGCTGAATTTAAATATTAAAGACATGATTTAATAACATGGGCTTGTGTATTAAGATATTAAAATGAACAAGACACACTCAGTGAAATAAATGCCTCTCCACCCGAACTGATATATAAACATAAAAAGCAGTAAAATGACGGCAGAGGCAAACATGCAACAATAAAATGTAAGCTTTCGCTGGTGTAATAAAATTCCAAACTTTAATGGTGTGCACAGGTAAGCGCTTTTACAATTGCTTCATCAGACCAAGATACACCCTTCCCAAAACTCAGTCCTTATATAACCATTCAAAAATTATGATGTATAAGACTAATTCGATAATAATTAATTAAAAACTGATTAAACAAAGCAGGTATACACATACCATATAAAATACATAACTAAAACCCTTTTATTTTAAAAATACACTCATCATATAAGACAGGACAGGCTCAGATTAAAAGAGGGATGTGAAATATGAGATATAAAAATATATATAATGTCATTAGAATTAATGCCTTGCTTACATAATGATTATAGGCATAGAGAAAGGATAAATAACTGAACTATTCTATCCAGATGAAATGGTTATTAAACGTATAGTCTACGTAATTTCAAGATAGGTTGAAGGGAAGCTCTCTCATTCAGTCCCTTACCTCTGTCGGCTCTAAGCCTTAAAATCCAGTTTATCTCCTTGTATTCTGGCAAAAATGGATGGGCATTGCTGCCCGTGCTTGAAGTACTGATATGTGTGTATATAAGGATGGAAAATTTCGTTTTCTTATTTTGAATACATTTATCAGTGAGTTACTGTTGGACTGGTTCGCTATTCATTTCAGCTTTGGATTTTTGTATTTAATGGTTCAGAACTTTGTTCCTGTTTTTTTTTAGGATGGAAATATACTTATAACAAATAAGAAACTTGAAGGGTCACATAATTTAAAGGCTATGGACTGTATAAAGATGCTTGGAAGGAGCTAATAATAAGAATAAACATTACATCTTGTGGTCTCTCAAATAACTAAGCAACAAAAAAAAAAACACACAATAGTTATGTAATGTATGATTTTAGAAAATCTAGACAGAAAATATATAATTGTCATATAAGATGAAGCAGTCTGCTAAATTTAAATATTAAAGACAGGATTTAATAACATGGGCTTGTGTATAATACATAATAACTCTACTGTCTTAACTTGTCATAAATGACATACACTACATTGAACATCAAGGGGAAGCATGATGATTTTCTTATACAAGTAAATATACATAACAAGTCATGTAATTGCTTTAACTTGAATTGTAGTTTTTGTAACCCATCTTGACCATATATAATACTTAAGCAGTTACCAAGGTAACTAATGTTTTATACATGACATCAAACTGACAAAGTTGTTCAAGAGAAACAATAGAAGCCTGAACTTGAAATGTCACAGAATGTGACAACCATATTCTGAACAAATAGTATTAAATTGACAATAGACACTCAGTTTAATAACATGGGCTTGTGTATAATAACACTACTGTTTTATTTAACTTGTCATAAATGACATACATTATATTGAACATCAAGGGGAAGCATGATGATTTTCTCATATAAGTAAATGTGCATAACAAGTCATATAATTGCTTTAACTTGAATTGTGTTTTGTAATACATCTTGAGCATACATAATACTTAAGCTGTTACCAAGGTAACTAATGTTTTATACATGACATCAAACTGACAAAGTTGTTCCAGGAAAACAATAGAAGCCTGAACTAGGAATGTCACAGAATGTAACAATCACATTCTGAACAAATAGTATTAAATTGGGAAAACTCAGTTTAACCTTTGCTGATTATACAAAATAGAATGTTGCCATTTAAATCTAAAAACTTTCAGTATATGCCATAAAATGGCAATTTATGAATATGGAAAGTGAACTTGTAATCATTAATCACAATAAGTGAATCTGTTGTTTTTAACCTACAATTTCACTCATTTTATAATAAATGATAGATATGAAAATCCTTATGTGCAGAAAATGGGGGGAAGAGGGATGCACTGATAATTAAAATGCATTAACTTTCATCAATGTTTACATAAAACAAACTTGATGCTTTAAGTAAGTTAGCAAAAAACAAACTGATTATTTAAATGCTGGCAAACAATGAAATATAACTTCTGATATATCTAGTAAAATACATTGTATTATAAACATTAGGTATGAATATTATTACTATCTATTTATATTAAGTAATATGTTTTGAAAGACTTTATTGATAACTGTAAATATGTTAATTAACTGTGTGCTATAATCTTTTACTGAGGTTTTATATATGATACATCCTACTTTACTATGATTGAATTGCTTGTCATCTATCTTTCATGTAAATATTAATTGCTTATACAATAAGTAGACATTTATATTGCATTACAATTCTGTCTAATATACAATAGTACTATATCTGTTCAAAATAATATAAATATTGCTTATTCCTATTACAAATATTCTCCATATGATAATTCAATTTATGGAGCTCAGATGTTCTGGATTGTCAAGGTATGAGTGATAATCTGATGGACTTAGGTTTATCCATCAGATTAGGAATGATTTTCATTCCATGGCTAGTGTGGATCTTAGTTTTGTTAATATTTATTAGTTCAAATTTGTTATTTCACAAAAACATTTTTAGTATAACTGACCAAAACATTACTTTATTGGCAAACACTGAAAGTATAAAACTGATAATTTCCTTTAAAAGCTCAAACATATACTTTATAGTTATCACAGGAAAATGTTTAATTGTGACAATAAAACAAAAAATACATAGTCTAAATAACCTAAGATGGATTTAACTTAATTATCTTTAAATACCAATGGCTTAAACAATCCTAGCAAGAGATCAAATCTACTGAAATATTTAAAATTGAACAAAGCACAAATTGTCTTCCTTCAAGACACCCATTTCAAAACAAATGACAATTACAAATGGAATCCTAAGGAATATATGATATTGGCGCAATCCACTTATAAGACAAAGACAAAGGGGGTACCAATTTTATGGAAAACAAATGTGATTAACCCAGAAATCATCTATAAGTATGAAGATAAAGAAGGCCTTATGGCATTAGTAATAGTTAAATATAATAACAGAATATGGACCCTAGCCAGTCTATACTGGTTCCCAGGCATTGGATCAGGAACTGTTATAAAACACTTGGATTTCATTTCCAATAATTACAAAGGCAACTTAATATTAGGAGGAGATTTTAACGGTATATTTGATATTTCTGAAACTACAAATAAAAGACCGATGCGTATATCTGCTGTATCAAAAGCTTTAAACAAGTGGGTAGAATCATTTCATCTTGTAGATACTTTCAAATTTAAAGAAGATAAATCTTTGTTGTTTTCCCATCAAGATCACAGATTTGGTACGAAAACTAGAACAGATAAAATATTTGCTGCCCATGACTTACACTCTAAAATCATTAATTTCTCAATCACTCACGGCCCCTATTCAGACCTCAATTCATTGATACTAAAACTTCAAAATGGGTACAAGCCATTAATCTTTAACTCCAGAATTCCAGCATGTATAACTAAAATTAAAGAGTTCAAACACTGGTTATTATCCAAATTACAGTTCTTCTTAGATATGAATTACTCCACAGAGATAAATAAAATAATGATATGGGACTCATTAAAAGCTTACATATATGGTAAATACCTAACTTGGTATTAAAAAAATCAGAGAATGGGATTCTGAATGATTAGATTTACAATCCAAACTTTTTACAGTAAAAGCTGAAAAAATCAAAATCATCTGGAGATGAAAAAGAAAGTAGAAGTATTAAATAAATAAATACAATGAAATTCTAACACATGCAACTAGTTTAGCTTTAGAAAACTAAAAATGAATCCTTTGGCCACTTCTCCCAAATATTTACATAATTTATCCACAAGAATCAAAATACAATCAAAAGCTAATAACATTAAAAGTATCTTCCATGAAAAGAAAGGGAAAATGTCTCTGATATAGGTGACATTCTTGATGCCTATAAAAATCACTATATGGTACATTTCCAAAAAGAAAATATACATATTGATCAATTAAATCTAGATGAAAAATGTTCTAATATAAAAAAAAAATGAGAAAAATTAAAACTAGATCCTACAAAGAAATTACGAATACAATAAAAGATGGCAAAAATAATAAAGCTCCAGGTATAGCTGGCATAATTATGGAAACATATAAACTTTTTCCTTCAAAGATACTATCCCTCTTCCATAAAACTCTAACAGAAATTCAGTCACAAGCTTTAATACCACCCTCTTGGAGATATTCCTTAATTACACCAATCCTAAAGGAAAACAAATCCCCAAACCGCTGTACCTCATACAGACCTATATCATTATTAAATAATGACTATAAGATATTTATGACAATATTAACTAACAGAATGAAAAATACCACTATCCAAAACAATAAATAATGATCAAACTGGATTTATATATCATAGAAACACACATGACAATATTAAAATTATAATTTCTCTTATAGATTATGTTAATAAAGAAAATAGACACTCATAATTGGCTTAGATATAGAGAAAGCCATTGATTCCCTAAATTGGGACTATATATTCAAAATTCTGGTGTTATTTGAATTTCCTCCTTCCTTTGTTCATCTACTAAACAATATATATATATATATATATATATATATATATATATATATATATATATATATATACATACAAATAATTTAGCGTATGTTAAGCTATGTCCTTTCACCTCTGAATCTATACATATAACAAAGGGTACTAAACAAGGATGTTCCATGTCACTGATTCTATTTGCTTTGGTGACTGAAATATTGGCAGATTCAATACGTAACAATACAAAAATCAAAGGACCAGATGTTTATGAACAATACCATTTTAAAGTAATTGTCTTTACTGATGACATATTATTAACTTTATCCAATACAAAAGAGACATTAGAAGAATTAGATATTTTAATTGACACGTTTTACAGGACTTCAGGACTCCATTTCAATAAATCAAAATCAAATTTTTTATTTTTAAATAAAAAAAAAAAAGAATTGCTGACAAAGGGGGATCACATTATAGGGAAACAAGAATCTACCTTAAAATATCTAGGAATTGAGTTATACAAGGATAATAATGAATTAGTCTAAAAAACTACAATAATATCATCAATACAATTAAAATCTCTGTGGAAAAGTGGAACAAAATAATATTAACATTTGATTATAGACTACAGTTAATAAAAATGGTTTTACTACCCAAGATTCTATATACAGCTTTGGCAATACAAGTGTTACCAGAAAGGAATATACTTATAGAAATAAACTCATCCGTAATAAAATTTTTATGGTTTCCCAAAAGAAACAGAATAGCTTTAATACATCATATCAGACCATGCAAACAGGGAGGATTAAACTTTCCTGATATAGAAACCTATATAAAAACATCATTATCTAAAACTATCTCAGATTGGTTAAGTCCAAATTATTCTGCAAATTGGAAGGAATTACTAACTGTAATATCAATAAATGAATTTGATTTACAAAAAAAATTTCAAATAACAGATAAAAACAATTTGCCATGGCACATATGTATTAGTATGCAACACAACATAACTAAGCCCACTACACCTCATATGATTAATTATTACATTTACTCATTTAGGAAAATTATTAATGCAAATACAGATTTAAAAATATGGCTTGATCTTTTAACACCATTCATAGTTACAAAGAGCTATCTACATAAAATATAGAGCAAAATAATTAATTCCTGGGAACAGAAAGGATTTGTTTGTTGGTTTCAAGCTATCAAAGAACTAAAAGTTCTGGATATGCAAACAATAGAAACAACATACAAAACACCACAACAAGATTGACTAACTATGCAAAGCATTCTGACGTATTCACAAGATTTATGAAGAATAATTAGTAATTTTTCATTTAAAGAAATACCTAAACTTACAAAATACCTATATGAAATCATATATAATGATTATGACATGGGAAATAGTATTTCGAAATTTTACAAGATATTGATAAATTATAAAACAACACCCAAATCCTTAAATTGGAATTATATAACAAAAGGATACTCATTATAGCTAACTGAAGAAATTAAATTAAATTAAATATTTTATTATCAATAAAACATGCATCCATTACACAATACTGGAAAGGTTTTAATTGGAAATGCTTGCACAGACCATTGTTAATTCCAGATAGAATTACTAAAATTAATTCTTCCACAAAGGGAATATGTTGGAGGTGTGAGCAAATACACAATACAGATTAGAATCACATTGTTTTCGACTGTGTTAAAATTAAGCCATTTTGGAATGGTATTAAAAACTTTTTACAAGCTTTATTTAATGAATCATTTAACTTATCTAAAACTCTAGTATTATTAAATGTGTACGAAGGTCAAATATGTATCTAGTATGGACAATACTTGCAATCTCAAGGAAGTGTATAACAAGAAGATGGAATACAAAACCAATACCAACTTTGGAAGATGTCTAGAGCCTACTGAAGACCACAGCATTGTTGGAAATTAAAATGAAAGAATTAAGGATTCATCCTAAGCCATTTATTAACAATCGATGGAAAAAAAGTCTTATCATTGATTGACACTTTACAATAACTGAACAGACACACTCTGATAACTGGATTGTTATACCTATAAAGTCATTGTATATATAGAGCTCTGTTATAGTGTCAGGCTGATCTAAATAGTGTACATAGTTATTAAGATGTTATATACAAATACTATGGAATTTATTGAACTGTATTTGAAAAAAATTTTTTTTGAGGGATAATCAATGAATAAATGGAAGTGGGTTTTGCTATATAAATAAATAAATACATACATAAATAAATAAATACATAAATAAATAAATAAAAGCAACCTTATCATACCTTAAATTCTAAACTCAGCTTAAGGTCCATTACCAGAAGCTTGTCAAGTGTGCCTTTCATCTAGCAACCTCACTTAACTCTCCTTATTTACTTAACCCACTTACTACTAAATGTCTCTCAAATCCATCTGCTATCCTCACTACACTTCATCTTCTCTGACATTCATTCTCATATTAGTAACTGTTAAACACAACTAATTTTGCATGCACCCTCAAACTATTACTCAATTTGTTTTATTTTTATTGGAAATAATTACATAATTTTACTGTACATACCCCTGACACCCTTGCTTTATTGTGAATTACTGTATACCACTCTTTTGTGTATGTTCTTTAGAATCCTAGTTACTTTTTGCTTTAATATAAATATGACTTATGACTTTCTTTACATTTTACATCTGTCTTTTTCATGATGAGATTGCAAATTTGTAATCAAATCTTCTACCCCAAGTAATACATTTTAAATAAATTAAATAAATAAACCATCTTTGGGACTTAGAATGAACCGCACAATGGGTGCAGCTAAAAGGGACTGTTTCTCTGATAGTAGAAAAAGTGATTCAGAGACATGTTAGCTACAATGAGGAAAGACTGCATTATTGGCCAACTTGCATGTCTCTGAATTACCTAGAATAACCATGAGTGCTAGTCAGCACTTCCCTGTGGAATGCACCTCAGGTGGACCATGCATCTCACTGGCATAGGTACCCCCACCATTTACTCTTTCACACACATGTATGTGTACATTCAAATATACACCCCCCACACACATACACACATAGACATACCTTGTACCTGTTCCTGAGTTGATAAAACATCCCTGGCGTATCCTCCTACTTTTGTCCCTGTCCACATAAATCAAAGACCCTTACAATCAGTCAATAATGCCAGACACTAGAATTTCATTATTTGTATTGTTCATTAAGTACACTGTGGTGCCAAACTCATTATTCTGTTAACTTTTTTGTCTAAAGAATAGTTTAAAACATCTCACTGGTGCCATGTAGTATTCCTTTCAGCTTTGTCCTGAAGCCTTAGCATGGTCATACACAATTACAGCAGCCCTCCCACCCCCCCATACACACACACACACACACACACACACACACACACACACACACACACACACACACACCGCCATCACTCTCAAATGTTCCTGAGTTTACAGAGATCTCCTGATGTTGCCCGTTATACGAGCCTTGTCCTTCATAATTCATGGACCATAGCAATCAGTGAATAGTGCTAGACATTAGAGTTTCATACTTCTAATCTAAATAAATACATGGTACTATAACCCTCCTCAGTTAGGGATAAAACTCTGGCTTAAAAACCTTATTCTTGGACACCCCCACACCATTTTACTGTAACTGTTTTTTTTAAGGCTAAAGTTAATATATTAGAGTATTCCTGGTGTCTAGCTGTAGTACAGAGGACTTATGCTGTACTAAAGAGATGCTTCAGAGAGCCAAGGGATTTTTTTAAGTCCCTTTATTTCATGATACAAACAGCATTCTTGGTGTCTAATTTCCCCCCTACACCACATCTTTTGAATTACAAAACATGTTCTATTAGCTTTTATAATGTCTTAAGGACATGTTATAGATAGTATACCTGGTGGACAGCGTCCCCTCCCAATATTACAGGATTTACTGGTTACTGTAGGGAAGTTTGGAGGTATGGCATTCCCTGCACATTCACATATTTATGCACACACACACACACACACACACACACACACACACACACACACACACACACACACACACACACACACACACACACACACACACACACACACACACACACACACACACACACACACACACACACACACACACACACACATATATCTACATCTATATTGATATATGTGGAAATAATCATTGAACACAAACAGTTTGCTATATTCATTAACATGTAAATAAAACAGCAAAAATAAAAATACAAACACTTTAATAGTTTGTAAGCAATTTTGTTCCAACAAACGGAACTTTATAAGACAGAATTATAATGACAAACATCCTGCTTGTAAAGTCAACTATATAGTCAATCACAAATCCAATTTTCCTTAAGAGGAGACCTTTAAGACATTAATTGTTCCAGTTTAATTCAATTTGTGATTGACTGTAAGATTACTTTTAAGTAGGATATTTCTCACTATATTTCTGACTGATGAAGTTCTGCTTGTTGGAATGAAAGTGCTTGTGAAATGTTAAAGTACATGCATTTTTATGTTTGGGCGGCCGCAGTGGTGCACCGGTTAGTGTTGCTGCCTCAAAGCAAGAGGTTCTCTGGTTCGATCCCCGGCTGGGGTGCCTTCTGTGCAGAGTCTGCATGCCCTCCCTGTGGTTACGTGGGTTTCCTCTGGGTGCTCCGGTTTCCTCCCACATCCCAAAGACATGTTGTAGGTGGATTGGACACTCTAAATTGGCCCTAGGCATGAATGTGTGCATGTGTGTGCCTTCTGTGGAAGGTTGGGCGCCAGGCTGGCAACTCGACACTGTAAAACTCCACTGCTAATCATGAGCAGACAGGTGATCTGCTGTGGCAACCCCTAACTGGGAAAATCCGGAAGAAGAAGACATGCATTTTTATTTTTCCTGTTGTTTTATTCATTTGCTTATCACCCATGTGTTTTGGTCGGCCTTTGTTGAAATATTCATTAACATAATATAAATGCCTTACTGCGGGCGTTTATTGGAGTAGAACATGTTGCTAATTAATATAGGCCATTTCACAAGAATGCCTTATTAGCATTTACAGTAGGCCACAGAGACAGCTCACAGCCAGCCCACTGTCTCTGAATCTGAAATGATTACCACAGTGTGTGTGTGTGTGGGGGGGGGGGGAGGGGGGGATAAATGGGCTTACAGCTTGTGATAAACTTTCTGAATTCTGCCCATAGTCTTTTTATGATGCTATGCATGTTGCAAATACATTCACATTAATTAACAGCAAAAAAGTTTTTGAAGAAACCTATATTACTGCTGACCCTATTACTTCCAGCTTTTTGCAAGCAGTTCACACTTACTCTAGGGTATCTCTTTTACATTTAACACCTAATCAAGTTATTTTGCAAAATATTAAAGATTAGCAACCATACACAATCAATGAACATACATCACACAGTGCAATAAATACAAATCCAAAACTAATTATTTCAAAACATGATATATAAAAATATTTTGTTTGTTAAAGAGATGAGTGGAAGATGTTAAAGAAATATGAAGTAAATTAATAAAGATAAAACTTAGTAGTAGGTTCAACGGAAATGATAGAGTGAAAGTAAAGGTAGAAAGTAAAGTGGAAAATATACAGTGAAATGGTTACATTTCAAATAATTTTATCAGATGAGGATGTGAGGATAAATATAATATAAATGCACAACAGTCCACATTTTGAAAGTTAGGTCTGAACAGCATATTTGCAAATACAAAAATTCTACTACTAATGCTTTCACTCTAAGCAAAATCAATCACTAATTAGATTAAGCAGTGAACCATGGATTAATCAGCAATCACTATAAATAACTGTTCACAATGACAAGGTGACCCAGGTGGAAGCATGTAATTAAATAATCAGTTTTGCTGGTTAGAAGAGTGATCATTAACATTGTACACAGTTTCCATGCGTGAACTGGGATTGCAGAAGGCTAGGAAAAAAGTGAAAGATGTTAAGAATAGAAGTTACATATTATAATTAGTTGCAAATACATGTAATTCACAAATGAACCAAAAACAGGAGTGCAGAATAGGCACTCCGTTAAGTAGGAATGTGAAATGTATGCAGGCAACACAACTATAAAGGCATTTAGTAAAAAGTACACATCTGTCTAGACAGTATGACATATATGATGGCATCTAAGAAAACATTTAAATCACATTTCATTATCAGCTAAATAGCAGGCTAGCCTGGCTGCAGTAATTTAGAGGTAAATTGAATTAAATGGTATAAATTAAGCAACCAGTCCCATGCAGAAGACAAATATTTTTGGCTATATCCCATGGCCCTCCACTATAGAAGTGTTACGGTATTGCACAGTGAAGACTCTAAGCTAACTGGGTCTTTCTTGCAGTTTCTACTGAATGATTTGCCTGTGTGACCTTTTCCCCTTTGGTTTGGATGTTATTTGGGATATTCTACAGGTACTCTAATGTTTATGAACACGAGGTTGGATTTTAAGTTGTGTTTCTAAAGTATAGACGAACAATTTATTTATGCTGTGCTGGAAAGGTAAAAAAAAAAAAAGGCAAGACATGCATGTCTACAGCTAGTGGGGTTTTGGCTTTATTGGCCTGAATGTACCCATAAAGACTTAAAAAGTAAAAATTAAAAAAATGTGAGCAATCAGAAGCCATGTAGCTGAAAAAAACGGTATATCTTTAAGAGGTTATTTGCATATATCCCACGCTCCTCCACTACAAGTTTTAAAGTATTACACAGTGAAGACTCTAGCTTGCTTATATCTTCCAGCTATAAATGTAGGTACTGGTCTATGGATACTCAGATATGTTGATGGTTGTAGACTGGGTAACATAATTTCTTCTGAGATGGTCTACAAAAAATAAAGTTGTATTAGTGGAAATGAACCTTATTCTCTTCCTATCCACCCTGACCAAACTACTATAATAATAATAATAATAATAATAATAATACTCTAGGATACATTTCCTTTAACAAGGATATTGTGACATGCATTACTGATACCATATCTTTAATCTGTTGTCCACCTGAACCCTACCCCACTCCCTAGCTTTGTCTCTCTGTCTTTAGTTCAGTTTCTCATTTCCTCTACAGTAACTAAAAGATTAGTGAACTTTTTCTTCACTTTTTCACAAAACTGTTACACTCTTTAACTGTCTAATAAGCTCTTAACTACTCCTGTTACCTAACCCACTACATGCAGCTGCAGTACACACTTTTCCACTGCTCCTCCTTTTAATGTTTACAATAACATTTCACACCCCTTCTCTCTCTGTTTCAGTGCATACGGTCTCACTAACCCACTGCCATTCAAACTCAGTATCATACATATGTTGCACACTTACAAACATCTCCAGGATGCAACTATTCCCCTTCATCATCTCCTGCTTTCCAATCTTGATTTTTCTCTCTCCTTCTTTCATCACCTTAACATCACAGCCTTCTGTATCTTCTGTTACCCATCTGCAAACCATATACTAGTACCTTACAGTCTTTCTTCACAAAAATAATCCTACATTTTCTTACTCAATCTTCCCTAACCATCCTCACACTCAGCTTACCTACCAGTCATTTATTTCAACCTCCATAACATTCAGTGCACAGTCCAGTCATTTTCTGTGTTGGCAACTCTAAGGAGTTCAATGGTGTTGCCTCTCAAACTTTTTTTCTTACCTTGCTTCTTCTGCACACTACTGTATAACTATCACTTCTATGAAAACATTACTTAAAAAACTTTTTCTTCAAACCCAAGTGGCTCCTGTGAACAGTTTTCTTTGTTTTGAATCATTGCTGTACTCATAACTTAGATTTTATTTATGACTCGCACTTCTTATGTTCTGTTGTCTTTTGTAAAACTCTATTTATATTTTACTATGCTCTCTATTTTCATTCATTCTGTTATACTACTTAAAGTCATTCTAATGTTTTCTTATCTGAGTTTTGTACCTCTTATACATGTATTTATACTTGGAGCTTTTCTCCTCAAACATCTGCTTAAAATTCCATTAAAAAATAAAATCTAGTTTTCTTCATTATTTTACTTCTGCTATACAGTTCCCTTGTTCTTCAATATGTATTGCCCCAGTCTGTCTTCTATAGCCATCTAGTTGCTGTTCCATTAATAATTCAAACTGTCTGATATGACTATGATAATAAAGTGTTGTAGATCCTTTATATAACAAATTAATACTCTTTTTAGTTTTCAAAATAGACATCTCAGAGCTTGCATGCATGATTTCTAAAGTTCCTATCACTACTTAGATTGTGAGATGCAACCTGGCAGAGTTGAAAGGCCTAAAGCCTTTCAAATACTTAATACATGTGTTACTTTAAGTAAATTGCGTAAAAAAGTTTGTTGAAAGGCATACTGAAGTACAGAAGGAGAACAGCCTGACTGCAACTCCGATGCTCAGAGTTGACTAAGAGAAAACAAAAGTTGACTGAGGTCTAATCCTAAACACTTCTGGGAGGAATGAACAAAGATGTGAGCCCCATTATTATTATTATAGGTATACCCCTGATGGACCCAACAGAGTTTAGCATATAATTGCAGCAATAATAAGCAATGGAAGTCTATTTTTCAACATGCATATGCTCTAATATTGTATAACACATCCTCTCCTCCAGATATTTCCTTCCCACCTTTTCACATTAAGGTGTATAATTCATAAAGACGTTTATTTGGTTTCTTCGATCTAAACTCTCAGGTGTAGATGAACTTCATCATTGCCTATTACAAATTTATATCTGACCTTCATCCAAACCTTAGAAACAAGCTGCTTTTTTATCTGCTTGATAGCACTCTAACCCTTCTTATCTTAAGCAGTTTTACTGATTTCAACACTTCCTATTGCCAAGATTTTAGAAAAGGTAATTTACAACATCTGACTATGTTTTTGAAAAACATGCAGCATCCTTCTAAATATGAGCATGGGTACAGACATGGGCAAAGTACAGTAACTGACATCAAGTTACTAAATCACCAGCTATAGAGAGCACAGTTATAGAACACAGATCACTTCATAGGTATTGCCTTTGTTGCCTTATGGCCTTTTGTGTGGTAAATCAATCTTTATTAATTCAAACCATCCTTTCTGGTGGACTTTTCCAGCTGCCTTACTATCCAACTAACAACTATGAGTGTGAAAATGGGTATCTTGGTCATAAAAATCAGAAGTGCTGACATTTCAGTCTTGGTTTCTCTTCTGTTTTCATTTTGTATTAATTCTGGTAAGATGTCTATAATTTAAATATTATGATGTATGCAGATGATGTAATTATAGCAAAACTTTCAGATAATGACATGACAGAATTAGAAAATTGTCACTTAACTAAATATTTTTTACTGCAAACATATATATATATATATATATATATATATATATATATATATATATACATACATACATACACACACACACATATATATATATATATATATATATATGTGTGTGTGTATATATATATATATATATATATATCTATATATATATATATATCTATATACACACACACACACACACACACACACACACACACACACACACGCATAAATTACACAATACCAATAATGCACAAACAAGCAGTGCAGATCATAATAAAATAATATTAAACAAAATGGAGTTTCTGTCCCACAAGCATTTTATGTTATATAAATATATGTACATTCTTCATATAGTGTTGAGCAGTAACTCATTACAAGTCTATTCTCATGTTAATTCTGTAGCAATCTAGTTCCTGGAGAAACACTCCTCAAACAATGTATATTCTAAAACTCGGTTTTCACAATATTGCTTTTCTAATGTTATAATGAAAAATATCTTAATTATATTTTCCCAAAGAGGTGTCGTTGGTCTTAATAATGAAAGTTGGATTTTACAGTCATTGGACTTTACACTGGGATCATCATCTTAATTAAGCAGCCTAGCACACCTGGTGGTGATGGGGGACAAACAAATGCCTAAACTGGATATTTAATTTGTGATTTTCCAGGGAGAAGTTATATAAAGATAGGTTATTGCTGAGACCTGCATCATAATTGATTCCCCGGTTGATACAGACACCCTCCAGAAGGGTCTCACTGAGATGGATACCTGGTGTCAAAATCATGGCCTCAAACTAAATGCCAAAAAGTGCATAGTCACCCCCTGTGGAAAAAACAAAGTACCCACGAACTACCACATAGGTGGTACTCCCCTAAATAGAGAAAATGTAATAAGGGATCTAGGGACCCAAGTAGATAGTAATCTCTCCTTTGATAATCATATTGCCAAGGTGGTTAGAAAATCCTTCTATGTGGCCCACCTAATCACAAAAGGGTTCGCTTCCAGAACAAAAGAGGTTATTGTGCCTCTCTACTCATCACTGATTAGACCCATCATAGAATACAACGCCCCATTTGGGATGTACCTTACAAGACACCTGCAACACCTGGAAAGACCACAAAAGTACCTCACCAACAGATGCCCTATGCAGCCCGACTCAAGTAACTCCAGCTGTACTCGGCTGCATACCGTTTACTCAGAGGTGATCTCTGCCTGACATACAAGGCCATGTCCAACCCAGAATTGATGGACATGCTTCACCTAAAAAAAAAAAAAAAAAAAAAAACAAATCCCGGAGAGCCACATGCTCTAGAGATATAAACTTCACCACAACGATAAACAGGACATGCTGGAGGGATAGATTCCTGTCCCAGAGACTCCCCATGCTTTGGAACAGGATTCCAATATATATCAGGCAGAGCCCCTCACTAACACTCTTCAAGAAAAACCTTGATGGGTGGATGGGAAACAGAAAATTTACCCCGGGGATCACTGCAGTGGCTCTGCTGGACAGTGGCGCAGGGAACTAATGGCTCTGCTGGACAGGGGCACAGGGAACTAATCTAAGGGGGTGGTGAAAGCCAACACATTCTGGCTAGGCTTATAAATGCCCTTGGGCAGATAGCCTAGTACTTACATATGAACCTATGAACCTATAAAATTACCCTGATGCTAAAGGGTAGTGAACTAAAGGCTGCTGTATTAAATAAAAGTCAGATGTCAGAGCTGCAAATCTTTGGCCTATGGTGTTCTTTGTAATTATCACAAGATGTTACCCCAAAAGGCTTTACATTCTCAATGATTGTGAAAACCAATGACGCCTAGAGCTCTACAACCTTGCATAGTGAAGGTGTAATGTAGCCTTGATCTTGGCTCTTACCCAAGGTCCACTAGCTTCTTTATATGAACTTAAGATGACACTAAAACAAGCTAGTTTTAAAGATTAATATATGTGAGAATATAGCTGAAAATTCCTACAACTTCAAACTAGCTGAGTAATGTGGTGGGTTTGATAACAGTCAGTAAATCCAGGAGGACATTAAAAAAGTGCATGCTTCACTACTAAAACCATTAGCTTTAAATATGTCAAATAAAGGCAGGGGGGTCCTCTTTGATTATGCCATGCAAGAGAGATGATAAAATTGCATATCTCATGTGAAAAAGCATTCGCTGCTTTCAGGGTTCCATATGGAACTATTCTTATAATGACCTAAAGGAGGTTAACATCAACCTCGTTCTACATCCTGACAGAATACCCTATAACTTTGTATTTAATTTTACAGTTTTCATTTCTCATTCCAAAAACATTTATAGACTATATTCATATTCTATACAAAATTCCTTCCACAAGATTATACATAAATAAGGTTTATTCTTCTCCTGCATATAATATGGAGTCAGGCAGGGCTGTCTATTGTCCCCCTCCTTTTCAATATATACTTTGAACTCTTTCTTATCTCTTTAACACATATAAGTTTCCTAAATCTTATAATATTAATATTCCTCAAATGTCTTTTGTAGACAACTTAAATATATCTCTTACTAATATCCCAAACTCATTTGAAATATTTGAGAAATTTTCTGATTGCAAACTTAATCTACAAAAATCACTTCTATTCCCTCTTAAGATAAACAACAATATATTAAAATCTAAGAATATGCATCAGTTGTGAATTAATACATCCCGTATGTACTTAGGTATAACATTTCATCAAGATTCATCTCTAAAACACAAAGCTAATGTCCTAAACACATGGATATATGTTCAAGGAGACACTAAATGTTGGTACAATCCAAACTTCTCTTCTGTCTAAAGCTATTACCAAAATAAATGTGTTCCCCGAGATTCTCTTCCAAATGATAGCTTACTTTCAGAAAATTCCCCCCAATTTTTTTATAATATCTCCACCTCTCTTAACAAAATCATCTGGACATCCAAATTAATAAGCATCTTGTATAATTAATTAATTATCCCCAAACCCAAGGGAGGTGTGAACTTTCCTAATTTTTATCTTCAACTTTTACTTATAAATTCTGATAGATTGCTATGAATTGCCACATTTAATTTAGATGAAAATACATGGTGACCAGCCTGGATGAAAATATGGGCAAATAATCTGAAATCCTGTCCATGTTATCCTCCAATTCTTCCCCTTTTAGAACTTAAAGACCTAAAACATTTCAAAATTCATTAATTTTTAATAAACCTTTTTGTTAAGCAAAATTTATTGACATTACTAAACATCAACTCTGTTCAATATTTTTCAATCAATAAATCTTAACCCCAGTATCAAATTATCCAATAAAATGTTAGCTCAGCTGTATTTAGTTTTCCATTAATCAAAAATAAACTAGTGAAAGACTTTCTTATGTCTTCTTCACCTTCTATAGAACAAATCAAACCAAATCAAAACAAAGGGATGGCTTGCACCTGTCACCCCTGGGCTTCCGGATATTGGCCAAGGCTCTTGCCACCCCCATAGTGCCTTTTTTAGGCAAGGCTCAAATGACAAACCTACCTCCCTAGAAAACACAAGTGGAAAAAAACTAAGGGTAATGCTGCTCAATGCCAGAAGTCTAAACCTCAAGATGCACGCCCTCAAAGCCCTCCTCAGTATGGAGAACATCGATGTCTGTGCAGTGACTGAAACCTGGTTCAAGGCTCCTGAGAGCACCCCAGCACTATCAGGTTTTACCTCATATCATGCTTTCCGGCCCCAAAACTTGGACGAACCACAAAAGGAGGGAGTATCCATTTTCATCAAAGATACCCACACCTCCAGGTTAGTGGCAACGCACGAAGCATCGGAGACTATCCAGGTGCAACTAACCATAGGCAAAACTGCCTTACAGTTTGTAGCATGCTACAGACCACCCTCTCAAACTCAGGAAGCCCACACAGCCTTCCTGAAGACACTGGAGAGTATGAATGTCTCTCCAAATACCATCATTTTGGGAGACTTCAACTACCCAAACATAGACTGGGAACATTACTCAAGCCCCAACACCCTAGCCCAAAGGTTCCTAGAATTCATAAACTCAAATGCAATGGAACAACTAGTCACCATTCCCACAGGAGGAGACAATATACTAGACCTGATCATCACAAACATGGGGACAAAATGCTCCACAACGGAAGTACATCCCTCTTTGGTAAGATCAGACCATAAATTAATCTCACTGGAAATCCACATCCCGCCCCCACCCCCTGCACAAAAGACCACAGTGAAGAACTTCTCAAAAGCAAACTTCACACTTCTTAAGACTGAAGTGGTATCTTTCAAGGCCCCTGGGCCAGTGGAAACCACAACCCACACTGCTGAATCTTTTGCAAATGCCTTCTATGGGCACCTTCAAGAATGCATGGATCATGCAATCCCAAATAAAACCAAGACCCATTCCCCCAAAGGCAGGCGCCTGGTCTGGTGGACCCCAGCAATAAACAAACTTTACAACAGGAGGAGGAAGCTACTACATGACAGAGCAAAATCCCTAAAAGGGAAGGCATCTCTGATCAGTACTAGCAAAAAACTACGATCACTCATAAAATCATCCCAAGGCCAACTTTGAGAGAAAAATTGCAAAAGACAATCACAAGGCCTTCTTTAGCTATGTTAGAAACCTGGGTGGAAACTCCCAGATATGCTCAGAGTTAGTCCAAAATGACACAAAATACACTGAACCCACTGACATTGCCAACATTCTGGCAGACAGGTTCAGTGCAAATTTCTCCTCCCCTTCCCCCCCAAAAGGAGAAATAACTATCCCAGCAGAGTGTAGCCTCCCTAACATCTCAGATGCCCAGGTGAGAGCCGCCCTCTCTAAAGCTAAAAACACAGCATCAATGGGACCGGATGGTGTCCCGGGCTGTGTGCTACATGAACTCCAAGAGGAACTAAACCCACACATAAGGCTGCTGTTTAATCTTAGCCTTACTACAGGATACATACCCAAAGAGTGGCGTACGGCAACAGTGGTCCCACTTCACAAAGGCGGTGCTTCTACGGCCCCTGGAAATTACTGCCCCATAAGCTTGACGAGCCTGGTCTGCAAAGCTATGGAGAGGATCATTATGGAACTCATAAACAAAGACATTGGGGACCTACAGACATTGGATCCTACCCAATTTGGCTTTGTCAAGGGCAGATCCTGCATTTTGAACTTGGTCGACTTTTTTGAAACAGTCACTAAGGCCATTGATGAGGGCAAGGCAGTTCACACAGCCTACCTTGACCTTGCAAAAGCCTTTGACACAATACCCCACTCGGGCATCATAGACAAACTCACCAGCTTAAATGTAAACCCATATGTCACAAGATGGGTTGCAAACTGGCTCAAGGACAGAACCCACAGGGTCAGAGTTGCTGGAGCTATGTCAGACTCTAAGCCAGTCACAAGCGGTGTCCCACAGGGCTCAGTCCTGGGACCCCTCTTGTTCGGCATTTATTTTTCCGAGGTACAGGCAAACATAGGAGGATTGTGGCTGACAAAGTTCGCAGATGACTGCAAACTGGGAGCCATAATTGATACTCCAGCGGACACAAGCATCCTTCAGAGAGGCCTCATAGAAACGGATAATTGGTGCCAGAGCCATGGCCTTAAGCTGAACGCCAAGAAATGTATAGTCATACCCTTTGGGAAAAACAAGGTACCGACAAATTACCACATAGGCAGTAATCCATTAAGTATGGAAGAGGTAATCAGGGACCTAGGGACCCAGGTTGACAGTAACCTCTCATTTGACACTCACATTGCCAAAGTGGTTAGGAAGACCTTCTATATTGCCCACCTTATCATGAAGGGTTTCACATCTAGATCAAGAGAGGTCATTGTGCCCCTGTACTCTTCTCTTATCAGGCCAATGATTGAGTACAATGCCCCATTTGGGATGTATCTCACCCGACACCTGCAGCAGTTGGAAAGACCCCAAAAGTTCCTCACCAAGAGGATAAAGGGTCTTAAACATATGTCATATGCTGCCCGACTGAAAAACTCCAGCTCTATTCAGTCGCATACCGCCTACTCAGAGGTGATCTGTGCCTGACGTACAAGGCCATGTCCAATCCTGAATTAATGGACATGCTCCACCTCAGAAAATCCAAATCCATCAGAGCCACGAGAACAAGTGACTTAAACCTCAACACAGAAATAAATAGAACGTGCTGGAGGGACAGATTCATAACCCAGAGGCTCCCTACACTCTGGAACAGAATCCCAGTCCATGTTAGGCAGAGCTCCTCACTGACTCTATTCAAGAGAAATCTCGACGAGTGGATGGGAGATCGTAAGTTTACCCCGGGGGTCATCTCTGTGTCACTACTAGACAGAGGCATAGTAAACTAAACCCTAAAAGGGCGTAGTATTCTCATCCTAAGGGGTGGTGTAAGCCACATACACTCTGGCTAGGCTTATAAATGCCCTAGGGCAGATAGCCTAGTACGAACCTATGAACCTATGAACCTATAATCTTCCTAAAGGATATTTAACTCTCATTGATCAAATTTCAAAAGTTCTGTTACCCAAATTTCCACCTGATCCCCACTGAGACAATAAACTCACTCTTTTAATAACTTGCAGTCTTCTCTTTGCTCAGAAAAAGACATCTTCAATATATATAAATGTATTATAAACTATAAATTCCTAAGCAAATATGTAATAAAATTTTACTGGACTACTGGACAATCTCTCAGTCTAAGTAATGAAACATTAGCTAAAATATTTCAATTAAATAAAAAAAATCTTACCAATAAAGAAACTATCCTATACACATCTGATGATTTTGAATAATGCTTATTTAACTCCTCACAACATGGCTAAATTCTACCTTGCTCATTTAGCATCATATTCAGCCTGTGGGGCTGATAAAATTGACGTTTCACATATTTCACATTTTATGGGACTGTAAATTCTCAAAACACTTGTGGATAACTCTAAATTCCAAACTAGCTTCTAAATGGTACATAAGAAAATTTAAAATATTACACATACAACCTAATGACATAAATACTAAAGATATGACACTTCTGATAACTATCTTTCTGTTTTGAAAATTCTTCCTCACTGAGAACTGGATAGACCTCAAATATATAGACTGGAATACATTTATGGAGATGCTACAACAACACTATAAATGCTCTAATTGTAAAGACACATGGAAATCAATTTCTAAGAAAATTCTAGAACTCATATTTTAAATAAAATTATGTTAACATTAACTGACTGGCTCTTGTTTTACCACCTTTTACCATTAAAGGAGGTACTTCACCTACCAATATTACAATTTATTTATTATTTCTTATGTGACTCAAAGACACAGAGGTGCATTGTACTGAATATTTCTCCAATAAGAAAAAAATGTTCTTTGTTGCAGCTAGACAGTCTCACATTCAAGAAGTATAGCTAAGGTGAGGTGAAGAAAGCAATGGCCCCAGAGGCAAAGCATCAGGGGGTATGTTTGGCTGATCCCGATCATTCTTTAATGCACAGGGGCTTTGAAAAGCTGGGATTGCATTTGTGGTAATCTGAGCACTGAAGAGCTCCGTGTGTGGTATAAACTGTAGCAACTGCTTGCTATGTTCTAGCAAACAGTTTGTTTTTAAATAAAACTGGAGTGCTTTAGACCTCCATTCAGAGTATAAACTCTAGCAACTGGCATGTTTGGTATGACAGTGGAAGGAGTGAATCTTTTTTTTTTTTTTCCAGCTCTTCCATTGAAGACCCATAGGGGAAGGGGTGTTGTTATAGAGCATTAATTGGGTATTGTACTATACTGTACTGTAATGAATGCAGACTTTTTTTTTGGCCCTTCACCTGAGGAGCTGTGGGACTGTAATGCAAATTTGTGTGACCAGCATAACATGTTAGTTAAACCAGCTACACTTCTGACACATTCTAATGTACGGTGGGAATTTTGACCCATACCAATGCATAGTTTTGGAAGACAGGCTATTCAATATTCTAGTTTTTAAGTCTGCCCCATAAGAGGAGGGTGTCCTGATTAACAATAAATATCTTCCATAGTTTGAAGGCATTTTGTTCAACTTTACATTCCACGCACATCTATTTCTAAATGTTTAATAGTCATGTATTCAAACTTTGGAGGATGTATGGCATTGAATATAATTTATCTTAGGGCAGAACATCATTTTAATGGAATTAATTTTGCCATGTCTGATAGATGAAACATTTTACATGGATAGCTAGATAGAGAGAGAGAGAGAGAGAGAGAGAGATGGAGAGATGGATTACTCTTTCCAAAGGCATTTATGATTTTTTGTCATCTTGATACTAGAAGGATATAATTTAATGCCTAAATATTTTTGTTGGGGGTGCACCCTCTAAAAAGGGGAGATACATATTGTTTAATCAACTTAGCAGCTTGATTAGCTGAGAACATTTCAGTTTTGGATTTTCTTACCATCTAGCTCAGCATCCTGGAAAAGGAATGGGCGTTCAGACAGGAGAATGCAGTTGTCTGCAGACAAGGCATTAATACTCCGGTGTCTTCTTTGAGGTATTTAGTCTTGTAGTAAGGGAAGTATACAATATGTTGTGTTAAGGGTTTCACAGCTAAAATAATGAGGAGGGTATAAAGGGCAGCCCTGTCTCATATGATCATAGGATATTACTAGGCTATCAACCCAGAAGTCATTTAAGCCTAGGCATTTCATTCCAATGTAATACCATAGAAATATTAATCAATACCAAAGACTGCATTTAGTGATGACTGCCCATGTCCAGGAGGGTTGTGGGTTCTATACCTGGTAAGAATTTATGGTGCCCCATCCACTCGCACAGGTTACTCTTGAACATGGTCATAAAGGTGCTCTGTTTCACATGAATTTGTAGCCTGTTCCAAAGATGCAGCAGTTGCTGGGAGATAAATCTGTCTCTCCAGCATGTCCTATTTAAATTGCAGGCCATATTTAAGTCCCTGGAGTGGGTAGCTCTAGCTCCCCTTGATTTACGAATATGCAGCAAGTTCATTAGGTTTGGGTCTTGAATTACTCTGTAGCCAGGCATCAGTCTCCCTTAAGAAGTCTATATAATATGGAGTATGGTGACAGGGAGTTTAGTCGGTCTGTGTAAAGCACATGCTGGAGCCCCTTGATCTTCTTTGTTAGAAACCTAACAGGTCTTTTTAATTGCTGTAGGTGCTTAGTACAATACATGCCAAACAAAGCATTATACTCAATTATGGGTCGGATAAGTGCCAAGTATAGGGCGGTTATAACTTCTTTTGCTTTTGAGATGATGCCTTTACTAATCAAGTGTGCTACATAGAAAGCTTTCCCTACTACAGTAGACACATAGTGGTCGAAGTTAAGGTCACAATCAACTTGTGATCCTAGGTCTCCTACCACTTCATGGGTACTTTTATTGTTGTTGATTTGATAGTGTGAGGGAACATTGTTTGCACCAAAGGGAATGATGATGCATTTCTTTGCATTCAGTTTGAGACCATGACTAATACACCAGTCGTTGGTCTGTGTGAGACCCTCCTGGAGTATACTAACATCATTTGTGGATTCAATGATTGCACATAGTTTGCAGTCATGTGCAAATGTGGTCAGCCACAACCTCTTAGTTTTGAGCTGAATTTCTGAGAAGTATACACCAAACAGTGGGGGGGGGGGGGGGGCAGCACTAATCCCAGTGGCACCCCACTGGCAACAGGTCTGCCGGTTGATGTGGAGTCACCCACTTTAATAGTGTGTGTCTGGTTTGTGAGCCAGGTGGCAACCCATCTTACAAGGAAGGAGTTTATATTCAGTTTGCTAAGTTTATCAGTAATGCCTGAATGTGGGATTGTGTCAAATGCCTGCACAGATTTGTCCTGGTCAATGGCCTTCATCACATTTTCAAAGAAATTCACCAGATTTATCAGGCAGGAACTACCAAACTGGGTAGGATTCAGGGTTTGGAGGTCACCTATGTCTTTATTTATGAGGTCCTTAATGATATGTTCCATGACCTTGCAGACAAGACTGGTCAGGCTTATGGGTCTGTAATTCCCCAGGATTGTTGCTAGGCCACCTTTGTGGAGGGGAATAACTGTTGCTGTTCTCCATTCCACAGGAACAAAACCTGTGGTTAGGCTATGATTGAAATGGTAGTTAGTGGTGATGCTAGTTCGTGTTTTAGCCTATTAAGAAGACAGCCTGGGATGTCGTCTGGTCCCACAGAGGCTGTGTTTTTTGCCATGGACAAGGCTTTGAAGACCTGCTCTTCATATATGTAGAGTGGGGGGGGGGTTGGGGGAAGGTTTATTGTAAGTTAGGAGGGGATAAGGGAGTGAAATTTTGGACAAACCTATCTGCTATCAGGTTTGCTATCTCTGTGGGGTCAGTGTGTGTGATACCATTAGCCATTAGTTCTGCACATGCTTGGGTCTTACCGTTTAGGTTACATATGCAACTGTAAAAGGCCTTATGGTTTTCCTTGACTGTACTTGCTAAGTTTCTTTCAAAGGAGCCCTTGCAGGATTTGAAAGGTTGTCTTATTTGCCTGCTGAGGCCGAGGAGAGTGCTTTTCCATTTTTTTGGCCTTGCCTTTGTTTTGTTGAACAACAACTTTTTGCATTTATTGTAGTTTGTTGATGCTGGATGTCCACCATGGTACCTTGTTTTTACTTGGGGCTCTGACTTTGATTCTTTCTGGTATAGCTGAGTTTATACACTTATGGAAGTCACTGTACAGGGCTGTATGTAAGCTTCTGTGCAGTTGCCACTTCCAGCTTGGGGTGGGGCTTGGAATGCATTTATACCTTCACCTAGGAGGGTGTAGTTTGCCTTAGTTAAGTTTTTTATTCTGATTTCACTATTTGTGAGTTCTGGTATTACTGCCAGCTCGAAGGTGACTGATGTGTGGTCAGTTTAGTTATGACAGTGCATCTATTTATTTTATTATTTATTTTACATTTGGAAATAGTCGGTGAGGGTTAATTCTGCTCTTACCGTGCTCTTGGATGCACAACATTATACCCGCTAGCTTTGATTTGGGCAGAGGAGCATATCTGTTATCACTGCAGATTGGACAGAACTGTTGAAATCTTCTAGGCTACACAATCCAGTCAATAGACTGCAAATATTAAATAAATAAAAACATCCTACCTCTCAAAATGGACATCTTCCATTATTTAGTGACTATATTACTTAATGATATGCCAGAAAACTAAACGTAAATATCGTAAGCAAACTATTAAGAGTTTACACAAAGGATTCAACTGCTATTTAAAAAAACAAAAATGACAGAGGCAGCAATCTACTGTGCAGCCACAGAGCATGTGCAGTACATATTGTGTATGGCACAGACTACCAGAATCAAGCGGAAGAGCATCGAAGTCTTTTTATACTATGACATTATTTATAAAAAGTATGATTTTTTTTCCCATAAAATAATGTCATTGTATAACAGAAATAATTCACTCCTGTGTGTAGATAATATAGGATGTGTCCACAGTTGGCTTTGTTTAATCACAAGAACTTTTTCCTCATGATCAAATCATGCCAACTGTGAGTTATTCCTGCATCACCTATACCCACTCATGGATTATTGACCCATAATATGTACTCATCCAATCATGTTTCTTTAATATGAATGCTATCATTATGATAGGTGTACTAAGTTCTTCTAGGACACTGCAGAAATAAGTGCATTATCTTTGCACAAAAATCAATAAAGGCTATTTTGTGAACACCTGGGCTGCTGGTTTACTGCTTGCCCCTTTTAGCTACATTTGTTATAACTTTTAGTTATGTACTCACCATAACTTCAGATGTTTGGGATCCATCTCGCCTACATTCTGACTGATGGGTTCGGAGCCGATCCCTCGGCTCCGACTCGGCACACTTATGCCAAAGAGCGAAGTCTCTTATTGGCTGAGCTTACTATATCCCAGGATGCACCACTACCAGTCCCCCAGATCTAGTTTGTCCGCATACATGCACACATGCACGCACTGATTATATAACATCGTCAGATGAAACAAGATAAAACAGTAGAACTCAAAACCGTTCAATCTCTTCTGATCTCCAAGGCAGGGGGAAGGAGGGTGGGTATTAGGAATGTGAGATGGATCCCAAACATCTGAAGTTATGGTGAGTACATAACTAAAAGATGTTATGTGATCCTATCTCGCCTACATTCTGACTGATGGGACAGCGTCCCTAGCACCTGAATCCTGGGTGGCGCACTGGAAAACACTCCTGAGTACCGTGGAACCAAATGATGCTCGCCCTTTAGATGCCACATCCAATTTATAGTGGGAAATGAAAGTGTGCGGATTGGACCAAGTAGCCGCAGCACAAATCTCAGAAATAGCGAGCTTGGAATGAAAAGCTATAGAAGTCGCCATAGCTCTGGTAGAGTGAGCTTTGATAGATGTTGTAAGTTGCTTATTCGAAGAGGAATAAGCCTGAGTTATACAATCTCTAATCCATTTGGAGATAGTAGCTTTTATGATGGTTTTACCCAATTTATTGTCTGAGAAGGACACAAACAACTGGTCTGATTTACGAATTTGCTGAGTCCTGTCTAAATAGAAGCGCAATTGCCTGTGAACATCCAATTTATGGAGAGTGTATTCTGCTTCATTGGAGAATTTTGGAAAGAAAACTGGTAGCTCTAGAGATTGTTGGAGACAGAGATTAGAACAGACCTTTGGGACAAAAGATGGATTAGGCCTAAGTGATACTCTAGCCTTGTGAAAAATCAAGTACGGTGGTTTGATAGATAGGGCTTGAAGCTCTGAAACTCTTCTTGCAGAGGTAATTGCAACTAAGAAGGCAGTTTTCCAAGACAGATATTTTAACTCACATGTAGCAGCCGGTTCGAAAGGGAAAGATGTTAATGCACGAAGCACCAAATCAAGATCCCACGGAGGCGCAGGATGAAAAACTGGGGGTCTTAACAGCCCCGCACCTTTAATGAAAGTTTTGCATAATCTGCTGCTCATCAACGGAGGATCCATGGATTCGTGAAATTTAGAGATAGCCGCTAGTTGGACTTTAATAGTAGAGACAGAAGATCCTTGATTAAACAGGGATGTTAAAAATTTCAAAACCTCTGGGATTGGAGCAGTGATAGGGTCTAAGCCCTTGAGTTGAGCCCAGATAGCAAACCTCTTCCACTTACTGAGGTACAATTTCTTAGTGGTGGGTTTGTGGGCCGAAGATAAAATGTGAATAACTTCCGGGTCTAAGGTGTGATTTCTGACTAAAGTCGGAAGTGGAGGAGCCAAGCTGTCAACTTCAAAGTGTGAAGGGACTGGTGTTGTCGTCCCGACTGATGAATTAGCAGATCCGGAGTTAGATCTAAAGTCCAAGGATCGTCCACCGCATGTTTCTTCAGGTAGGGAAACCATACCTGACGAGGCCAGTGCGGAGCAATTAGTATCATTGTGGACCCCAATTGAGAAGCTTTCTGAATGACTTTGGGGAGAAGTGGAATCGGAGGAAAAGCATAAAGTAGCCCTGTTGGCCAAGGTTGTGCTAGAGCATCCATAGCTGCTTCCCCCTGATGTGGAGTCAAGGAGAAGAACCTTTTGCACTTTGTATTTTGTGGTGTTGCAAACAGGTCGCAGCACGGCGTCCCCCATCTTCTGAAAACCTGAGCTGCTACTGTTTCGTTCAGGGACCACTCGTGAGGAGAGAGAATTGTCCTGCTTAATCTGTCTGCCAATATATTTGATTTCCCCGGAATGTGGGTCGCTACCAAGAAATGGCTGGTAGCTACAGCCCATTCCCATACCCTCATGGCCTCTCTGCAAAAGGGGGTAAGATCTCGTCCCTCCTTGTTTGTTTAGATACCAGACCACCAACATGCTGTCTGTGTGGATGGCGATAATGCCCTGAGGGAAAAACTTGTGTAAGGCCTGTAGGGACAGAAGTACAGCCCTCATCTCCAATACATTGATGTGGAGAAAAGTTTCGTCTAGTAGCCAGGAACCCTGAACTAACCTGCCCAGACAATGCCCCCCCCCACCCTGTCTGGGAGGCATCTGTCGTCAGGGTGACCACTGGAGGGGGAATAACAAAAGGACTTCCCTGATTTAGATTGGATGTCTGAAGCCACCAGCGAAGGTCCCGTTTGCACGTTTCTGTAATCATAATGGGGTGATTGAGGGGAAGATCCTGAAAGGACCATTGAGTCGATAATAGCCACTGAAGAATCCTCATGTGCAATCTTGCCAGAGGAACTAGAAGAACCGTGGCAGACATCGAACCTAAAATTTGCAGGACCATCCTGGCTGGGGCCTTGGATCTTGAAAGCAGGGCTTGAACTTGGCCTTGTAAAGTTTGGATCCTTTTGGTAGGAAGAAAAACGCGCCTCAATTTTGAGTCTATCTCTGCTCCTATGAACCTTATGCGCTGAGAGGGCAGCAAGACAGACTTTGACCAATTGAATGTAATTCCCAGGGTAGCACCCAGGGAAAAGGTGGCTTTGAGGTTGTCCATTAGTAGATGACTGGTGGTGGCAGTCAGGAGCCAGTCGTCCAGATAGGGAAACACTTGGAATCCAAGACTCCTCAGGTGAGCAGTTACTACTGCCAAACATTAATGAACACCCTGGGGGCTGTGGTGAGACCAAAGGGCAGAGCACAAAATTGGAAATGACTGTCTCCCAGGCTGAAGCGCAGATACTTCCTGGACGCCCGATGTATCGGTATGTGATAATAGGCGTCCTTGAGATCTATGGAGCACATCCAAACATCCTTCTCCAATAATGGGAGAATGGATTGTAACGTGACCATTCGGAATTTGGATTTCGTGACGGATTGGTTTAGTCTGCTGAGATCCAATATTGGTCTCAGGTCCCCTGTCTTTTTTGGCACTAAAAAGAACCTTGAGTAATTTCCGGATCCGATCTGGTCTGTGGGGACCGGTTGGATGACTCCTTTTTCTAGCAGCTTTAACGCTTCTGCGGCTGCAATTTCCCTTTGACTGGGTGGTGGGGGTGAGTGTGTGAAGGGAATGGTGTAACCTCCGGCAATAATCCGAAGCACCCATCTGTCCTGAGTGATTGACTCCCAGGCTTTTAGGTGCTTGGCAAAACGGCACCCAACTGGCTCTGGAGCAGCACAGCCGGGCAATCCCTCATGAAGTGTGGGAGGCTGAAGAGCCACGAAAGGACTCGCGGTCTCCAGAATTGCGGGGCCCTCTGCCGCCTCTGGGATGGCGTCTCCCAGAAAAATTTCCCCGTCCTCTGCCTCTGGAAGGGGAATCTTCCTGCTGTTGATGGAAAAACTTACGTGATTTGCGGAACCACATCTTCCCTCCTCCTTTAGCCTTGGGATAAGGCCGAAAGGGAGTGGAATAACGTGCACCTATGGCAGATAAAGTTTTTCCTTCTTGCTCACAGCGGGTAACAGTGTCTTTAACCTTAGGTCCAAACAAAGAGGACCCATCAAAGGGAGCGTCGGCGAAGGAAGACTTGAAGGCCTCCATAAAATGACATTAAACGGAGCCAGGCTTGTCTCCGTGAGCCACGCCTGTGCCTGCCGCTCTACCGCCCCTTCCGCCGCATATGAAATGAGCCTCATGGACGAGTTAGAAATTGAAGCAAGGATAGCCAACTGAGAGCTAACCGACTGGGCTAGCTGCTCAGGTAGGTTACCTGAGAGGGAATCTGACAGCTCCTTGACCAGATCCCTCTGAAGTCTGGTAAAATGTGCCAAATAATTCAGGGACCTTAAAGTAAAGGCCGCTGAAGTCAGGGTACGCTTCCCGTACCGGTCCATGCTCCTAGACTCCTTATTAGGAGGATGGACGGACGTTGAAGCCTCTGCCACATCCTGTTGTGTAGCAGATGCCACCACCATGGCATCTACAGCCACGCCTTTAGTCAGGAACTCCTTCTCGGGTGGGGCAGACAAAAATTTGTTAGGACGAGAAGGGACTGGTTCCACGGTATCTGGATGTTCCCACGCCCTCCGACAAACTAAATCCAGGAGCTCGTCGAAGGGCGGAGACACCCAGGAGGCGGAGGGCTGAGCCCCAAAGGCCTTGAGGAGCACTGACTCATCAGCAGAGGGGGGTTTGGATATCCAGCCGCCTCGTTGTTTGAGGATCTCTAAGATATCTTCAAATGAGACATCATCCGAGGACGACTTCGGGGACCCTCCGCATCATCAAGATCAGTGTCCGATGTAATAGACTCGGGGGAGTCCACGTGCTTCCTCTTGCACGATCTCTTCCTTGGGGGCTCCTCTGAAGACAACTCGGAAGAACCCTCAGGAGGAGGGGAACCCCCAATGGGGGTAACCTCAGGCCCAGGGGCTCCGCTGCCTAAGGACAGGGGAACTGCCAAAGACCCAGTCTCCACGCCCAGGGAAGGTGCCGGTAAAGCCGGAGAGATGGCCAAGAAGACTTGGCCAAGGCACTCCTCATAGCTCTGAAAGCCGGACCCCAGAATCCTGGGAGTGTCCGGTCCCCGAGCCATGATAGCAGACGGAAGTCCCGCAGCCAAGCACCGAGAGGAGGCTCGGAACCGACAGCATAGGTCCCGAAACATCACCCCCAGGTCCAGCCGAAGAAGTCCGTGTACCAAACTCGGACCCGAAGGCCAGGGTTGGAGTAAGGGTCGGAGCCGACCCTAAGACCTCCACCGGCTCCAACAGCACCTGCTCCGACAGAGCCGAAGCGGTCGGAGGAGGAATGGCAATGACATGGGCATGGGCCGTCGGCTCCGAAGCCAACTGGGTCGGAGCCGAAACAAATTTTTGAAAGACTTGGGACTGGAACAGTCTTTGGAGCACCCTGTCTATGTCCGTATCTGACATCCTCGATGACCTAGAGGATACTGAACGGGTTCGAGATGGCCTCTCCAATGGCCCCAAGAGGCTAGGGGACCGGCTCCGAGGCGACTCGATGACTATCGGCGCCGAAGGAATACCCACACTAGTTTCCATCGGTGCCGAGGAGGACTTCGGCGCCGAGGAGGAAGTGTCTGAGCGGACAACCTTTGTCGGCTCCGAGACCAGTGGAGCCGACGAAGGTGACCGCCTCGATGCCCCAGCCATCGGCTCCGAAGCCAGAGGAGTCGAGACTGGTGGCATCGAGGCAGACCGTTCCGCCCTCGGCTCCGAAGTCCTTGGAGCCGAAGGAGAAACCTGCCTATGTCTTTTGGCGGTCGGATCCGACGGACTGGTCAGAGCCGACGCCCTTTTCTTTTTAGCAGGAGAAGGAGAGGATGCTAAAGCTTCTTCAAAGGAGGGTTTTATAAGACCTTTTAATATGAGCTTATTTTTCCTCTCTTGGAGGACCCTCGAGGAAAAAGCGTGACACACGCTGCACAACTCCTGCAAATGTTTTGCACCCAAACAATAAACACAGAGAGAGTGGTCATCTGTGATAGACATTTTAAAGTTGCACTTGGTGCACTTTTTAAAGCCTGAAGGCCTAGGTACCTGAGACATTCCGGTGAATTAAAGCCCAAAACACAGTACAAACACTGTAATTAGAAAGAAATTCTCTCTTCTTTGTCCTTCTTTACAAGAAAGAGAAACTATCAACAGTATAAAGGATCCGAGATCCCTAAACAAAACAGAAGTCACCTACAATCAAAAAGACCGGGAAAGGCCTTTCCACACAAGAGGTACTCCTAGTCAACACTCACAACACAAGAATTTACCAAGTAAATTTCACCAAACTCACTCTAAACACAAGAATAGCTGTTAAAACAGCTTTTGTTGAAGAAAAAAGAAATTCCTGACAGAAAAACTAGTGAAATTAATCACTACTTAGCTCAGCCAGCTCGAGACCACGTCTTCACTTGTTAGTGGCAAACGAGATCTGGGGGACTGGTAGTGGTGCATCCTGGGATATAGTAAGCTCAGCCAATAAGAGACTTCGCTCTTTGGCATAAGCGTGCCGAGTCGGAGCCGAGGGATCGGCTCCGAACCCATCAGTCAGAATGTAGGCGAGATAGGATCACATAACATCTATAATTTAAGTCTTCTCATTCCAGATTTGTAAATCAGTCCATTTTTAACAGATAAAGTGCACTTACTTCAGACAAGTTATTGGTTAGGTGGATCATTTATATTTATTTTGCAGACAATTATACCATCATTCATTTGTACTGCAAATGGCATCATTTATTTTGTGTATGTCTGATTTTTAATTGATTAATGCCTCTGTTGTAAAGCTAGACGTGTCTTACCTGTTTCAGGACTCATGACAGCAGTTTGTCATTTCCAGTCAGTCTACTTTTATTTGCAACAATGGATGCATCACACTGGTCCTTCCTCTACAATCACTTATCCATAGTGTAAAGAATACATTCTCATTTAAAGTAGCTGTCTGGGTGTCAGACAAGGGGTCAGCTAACTGTGACACAATGACTCTCAGATGACATACTTGCTGGATTAAGACAAAGAAGTCAGTACATTAATAAAGTAAATTGCAGCTGCCTTGCATCACAGTCTAAGTGTAAAGAATGTTCCAGTAACTGGGGGCTTTACTCAGTTACCATAGCAGGCCTTCATCCGAAACACTGCTAATAATCCCATGCTTCAT